>NW_008689561.1:59557-99775 GCF_000695815.1 Acanthisitta chloris
CAAATTGCAAGATCCCCTTTTAGCCTGTGGGTTAAAATTGATGTAGAGATCAGTAGATGGACTGATAAGTATGAAGAATACAACTGTACCTGGCAAGTATTATAACCTTCAAGAACACTTGGCACGTCTTACGATATCCATTGCTGTGCACTGATGCAGATTAAAAGGTTAACAAGTTTATACATGCCTCTCATTTCTAGCATAGATCTTTCCAACTGTGTCACATGTACTCATCCTTATTGAAGATTAACTGCACAACAACTTTGAAGTGTTAAAACAAGATGTGTTTGAGTTCTGGGAAAGCAAACTCGGGTCACAATACTTTCAACAAAGTGAAAACATCTTGGTACTTGAAAGGTCAAGTAAACTGCCTGATTTTTAGAAACCTTCCTGGATACTTTCACCTTTGTTCTATGACCAGGTATCAAATGTATTACATCAATGAAACTTTAATGGCAATGGTTTATGGCATGAAAAAACTAAACTCAATTCAGCAGAAACTGCTTCATTTTAATTATGTATTCAAGACTACAACAGCTTAACTATTACCCCGTCTGTTGTTACTCTTCATTTGTGTTTTACTTTGCATTGCATACATGCTTCCAGCAGAGAATAAAGATGTTCCCTTCTAAAAGCTGTTTACCACTTTCAATAATAGCATAGTTCTATAAACATACCTTCAAATTCAGATGTTATGTCCATAAAGCCATCACATGCTGAAAAGTCCAATTATTTTGATAATAATTTCATGAAATTCACTTCCACAGAGGTATTTTTAATAGTTACCTGGCTAGAAATGACTGAAGTATTTTTGGAGGTAACTGAATATTGTTTTTCTCTGACAGTTGTCCCTGTAATGTATTCCTATTGTCTGTGTGCTCCTTAAGAAAAGATGCAGTATTCCTCAAACAATGAAGACAATCCTTCAGGTGGTGCCAATTCTGTTATTGCCTTTACAGGTGGGTAAGTAGTTGCTGGGGTTTGATTTGTTCTGCTAAATGGCTCTTCTGTCTTCTAACTGCAGCACACTTAAAGGTGCTTTTGCTTTCCTTCTGCTGTTTAGTGGAAGCTGTACTTTTTATTAGGCTCATTTGCTAAACCTGTACTTTGCCTTACTTTGATCACCTTTGTTTTCCCTTTAAAACTTCTTCTATTCTCTCTGCCTCTCTTAGTAAAGTCCAACTTGTGACGGGGAAAGCAGGACTAAAACTGAGGAGAAGGGTTGGAGGAGAACCTCTGGCATGCACTGCACATGCTCCTGTGTTGCTGATGCAGCAGACAGCTTTGCCATGCAGGCAGGCATTGGCAGAGCTGCTCACTCACACTGTTCCCTGGGGAAAAAGTCCAAAGCCTTCCACCTCTGGCACCCAGGGGCAGCTAGTGCTGAGGGAATAGGCTGCAAGGGGGATACCCCAGCTGACTTGTCACTAGTGAATTACTATTGCTTTCAGGAGGGGAGAGGAGTGGAGAAGGACTCTAGATCACAGGTTTGACCTTCTCAGGGCAGGTTTCAAACAACCTGGCTTGGTAGTCTGTTGAGGTCTAAAATTTAGTTCTAAAGCTGTAGCTTTTCTCCCTAAACAAATCAAACTTTCCTTGAGGAAACATAAAGAAGATGAAAGATATTTTCTTTTCTGGGCGATATTTCCAAATGGGGAAAAGATGTAGTAACTTCTGAAGCTGGCTTTAAAATCTGATTTTCAAACTCTAATTAGTCCATTCATAAATCCTCCCACAAGTCAAATAAAAAGTCATATAGCTTTGCCTAAACACAATATACTTTTTATTTTACTTTGGGTTTTTTTGCCTGTCTTCATCTTCTACCTCATTTCCAAGGAAATGACTAACCTTCATCCCATCTATCCTTTCAGCCTCCAGGCTGAATGTAATTTGGTTCACTTCAGTACTACACGTGTTTTAAAACATGGGGAAAACACACATTTCCAAGAAAAAATTATGTAGCAAGATGTCACCTGGAAAACTTGAAGAGAGACTGAAAAAAGCAAGACAAGTATAGTAAGGGACATCTCAAGAAAACCCCAACAGACAAAAACAACAAAGAATGAAGACATGTAATGCAATCTATACTGGAACAAAAACAAAGTAAAGAAAGCCATTTCAGCACTGGGAGTACCTCAACTCTCTTCATTTTCTAAAAATAGTTCCTCCTCTCCTTTCCCCCCCCCCTTCTTCTTGAGAACACAATGAAGGACCAGCATCTTTCACTCTGATAGGGCCTTACTTCAGAAATAGGCTCATTAAACCCTGTTTCTTTACTTAGAGAGAGCTGATGATTGATAGTTCATGACCAATTACACTACTTAGTGCATCATATTTATGCACCTGCCTTAGCCATTCAGCTGAACTTAGGTAGGTTGTGGGAAAGACTTTGATGGTTTGTCTTGGAAAAGAAAGGAAACTCCATTCATTCCCATTGGATCTAATTCCCTTTTGAAGACTCTTCCATTTCTCTCCTCACCTTCAGAAATCTGGCTGATTTTTCCAGGTTAACATAGCTCTCTTGATAGGGTCATAATGATGGATTCTCCCTGCACAGAAAGGATTCTGCAATTATAATTAAAATAGTTCCATAGGCTGGTTTGGCAGCATGCTATACTCAGTCCCATCTGTTAAGGGAGCAACTATAACCACTAACAAGGTGATAGGCCAGTTTCAACAGGGCATAAAAGTCAACTCAAGATTAGCTTTGAGAGGAATCTCACCCAAACACAGGAAACACCATATTTTCTGCCAAGTGGGACCTTCTGTTTGCAAACCATACCAGCTCAGAGTCAAATGTTTCATTGAACAGGACTCTATGACCTGTGGATGTAACCCAGTGAATCAGTGCCTCTCCTCTGCCTCTGGTGTCCTTGTCAAGATGACTGGGTGGAGTTCTATCTTCAGTGGCATAATACCATTATTAATCCACACTTTTTGCTTGTTTGTAGTACCACCTCCTAAATGCTAGGCTTTCTTCAGTTTCATTCAAAACCACCAGTTTCCTGAGGGTCTCCCCGAAGAATTCTTCTGCATAGACCATAGAAAGTACAGTTTTGAATCACTGTCCTTCAGAAATCATATTTTTTCCTGTGCATATTGTACATCTCAAGGGAGATATTTAGAGAAAAGAAGGAAGACCAAATGAAGCTTAGTTCTATATAGCATCTTTCAGGTTAAGGGTAACCATTAACACCTGACAGCAGTGTGAAATGGATTCTCCCAGCTGACCTTAGTCAATATTTGAAAGGCATGGGGCTTAGCTTCAGGAGTAGGTTTGGTACTCTGGATCCTGGATAGTCAAGGTCCCTTCCCTCTAACCCTGAGAAAGAAAATTTCAAACTAAAACGGGCCTGAACTTCAGAGATACCTGGTTTGTACCCTAGCACCTTTACTTGGCACCCCCCTGAGGATAACCTTTTCTGAAAGGGTCATCCATACCTCAGTGAGACATGGAAAGGGTGCTGCTCTTGCTTTTGGGGCTCCTTAAAATGTTATGACAGAACATGTAGGGATGTTTTTGCTACAATATGTTCAAACGCCACAACTGGTCTTGGTCTTGGAGCAGTAGGCAGTGTGATCTCACATAAGTGAATGCAAACATGTTATACAAGAACGTTAAAAAGAGAAATTAGTGTTCTATATTAGGAAGAACCTACCTTAACGAATTTCTTAGAACTTTAGTATTTTATTATGTGAATTTGTTGTTTGGTTTTCCAAACAGATCCTGAGAAAAAGGCTTTTTTTCGGACATTTTATGGTTGGGTTTGTCTCAGTTCTCATTGTCTATAGATTTTAGAGTGGTCAAAACCCTAGAAGATATGGAGGGATGGAATCAACCATAATTTGAAATGATGAGAGAAGAAAGAAGTGAGTGAGGTTTAGCATTTACACAGCTCTTACTCCACTGTGTGACCCCTGGTAGACAGGTACACAGGGAAATGATGATGGAAAGGCTAAATCCCCTCTTACCCCTCCCCCTGTCTCTCCCCTGAGGCAAAATCTGCTCTTACAACACATTTTGCTTCTCTAATGACCATTTTTTTAATGTGTATAAAGCATTCTCTATTTATATCACTCCAGTTAGTATTTGTGGTACAAGAAAGCTTAATTGGGACCTCCAATGCAATTAATGCATAGATATAATTCCAGTGAGAAAGGACTATAAGGCAGGACTGACAGGGAGTCCTGTGTGGCTGTGAATGATGAAAGAAGAATGCTACTTGTAATATGCTGACACTGTACAGAATTAGGCTTTGTGTTCCCTAGTCATAAAATGTCTTTTGGGATGAAAGGCAGATATTTTGGGTTAGTTAGTTCCTATTTAATTATGTGGCTTCCAATCTAAAAGGGTTTATTGAAAGGATTCAAAAAGGGATAAGCAGGGAAAGTGCTCGCACATATTTTTAGTTTATTCTGAAGTTTTTTATAATGCAAGTACTCAGGCATGTAACCAAAGTAAATTCTGAGTAATAGCTAGAAGGGCTGTCATATTTTAAACAGTATTATACAATGTTAGGGAGTCTACAACTTCCCTTGGAAATATCCCTCACTTGATTTTTTTCTTGTAGCTTCTGGGTGGAATCCAAAGAAACCATTACATGTAATTGAGGATTTAGCCTATATTTTTCCCCTCATTTTCAAACATAAAGTTTTCCTTTTAGTATTTAGTATCTTCTTTGTTGTTGTTCTGGTTGTTATTTCCAATGTGAGCCACTTTGCCAGTGTCTTCAATTAATCCAGTTTAATTATTTCATGTCATTTCTCCAATCTATGATTAAACTGTATTTTATTTGCATTCTCCCATGAATTTGTTATCCTCTCCTGCTTTGTGCTTTCTGAAAATATGATTGGCATCCTCTGTATTTCATCCTTCATTTCATTCATGGAATCATTCAAACACATACAGCACGTGGGATGCCCTGAAGTGAAGAAAAATGGACAATGAGTTGCAGACACTCTGAGGCAGAATTTGTCAGCAAGATATAAAATGAGAAAGTCAGAAAATTGGTCTGATTTCTGAAGCATTTCCCTGAAGCCCTAGGCGGGATTCATTAGGGGTATAACAGGAGAGTCATGTTGTTATCTTCTTATTTATAATCCATTTAGATTTTATAAGAAGAAATTAAATCCTTGGGAGGAGTTCACATCAGAATCTGGATCCAAGCTTTGTTTTGGGTTGTTATCAGATGTTCACATATATTATGTTAATTTGGTCTAATGAAGTAGCACAGGTAAAAATGGTGTTAACAATACAGTAAACAAAATAATGCACAGAGTTTCAGCTACCTGGGTGTAAGTGAAGAACTATCTGACACCATAATATATGAATGCATCTACCAATATTAAAAAATTTATATAAGAAAATAAAAATAAAATTAATAAAAGCTAAAATAAATAGCTAAATATATTGATCTCTTTTGTCTCTCTAGCTATGGTTTCCAGATAAACCATTAAATGCAGAAAAAAGTCACTATTTTTTAAATGCCATCAAATTGTCCAGTGATCGCCATGGTGACAGAGAATCAATCTGTCATAAATACTGATCAGCTGAAAAAAGATTAAAAAGGAAACATCCCTTTTTTTCCTGAGCTCATAACTAACATGATAGCATGAGAAACAAGCACCTCACAGAAGTCTTTTTTTCATTAAATTCTTCTCTATTGAGTCACGGCCTCTTAGGGGTTAGTACTGTGGTATTTAGTAGCTGTTGGCTATGAAACTTAAGTTTCACTTAACACAGTGCAGTCTGGATCTAGCACAGTCACCACACATTTATTAACCATGAGTTAGATACAGATACATACACAGCAAGGGAGCACAATTAATCCAAGGCCAAGGAAACATAGATTTACTTGTTTTGTACTACACTTACAGTAAGCAAAGTATTAAATTCTGTGGA
Organism: Acanthisitta chloris; assembly: GCF_000695815.1. Classification (NCBI taxonomy): domain Eukaryota; kingdom Metazoa; phylum Chordata; class Aves; order Passeriformes; family Acanthisittidae; genus Acanthisitta; species Acanthisitta chloris. The sequence continues at coordinate 65,460 of NW_008689561.1, forward strand.
TTATGCTGTAACTATTGGGCAAGGAAAAGCAGAAAATAGGGTGTTGTTTGTTCCCTAGGGCTGCTGAAGTTGACCTCCTCCTTTAGGAGCATGCTGCTGTTTTGTCCTATCCCAAAATTATTTAATTATCCTTTCTCTAGATATAACCAGAAGATTGAAACTACAACTATAAAATACTTTTTTTTCATTTAATTTCTCTAAAGACTGGTAATATTGTGGTTGAGTGCCACTAGTAAGAGGTGAAAAAGCCAGTTAGAGGATGTTTATATAGTCTTTAGATCACTCTGTTCATCCCTCTGGCTCGAGTTAATGGCACAGCTCAAGATTCACCAGATCCAGCTGTAGAACCTCATTTTAAGAATATATTGGGCTGGTGCAAGGACAGGACTATTTTACAGTCTGAGCTTGCCTTGCTTTTGACACATTCAAAATACTTATGCACAATTTCTGAAAGTTTAAATAGAAAGGCAGAAAAGTTTCAACATAAAATTGTGAGATTCATCATTTACCATAAAGATGAATGAAGAGTCACTCTGAGTGTTTTAAGGCACAGAGAAAGAAAGCACTGGAGTCTGCCACAAAATCTATCATGATGGGTGCTGTTGCAGGAAGAATTTATCTTGTACTGACAAGAGCTCTGAATGACAATGAACCTAACAAACAGAGCCAATCAGGCAGCATTGTCGGGCCTGCAGTCCCAATGGCCCCTCAGATATGTACTAACGATAATCTGATGTTTGTGGCTCATGCTTCAGTGCTGTGTATATAACCCAGCTGCTTCCTGTGTAAGAACTCTGCAGCAAAGACAGTTCAAGCCTCCAAGTGCTCCTGCCTGAATTGAGCACTAGAGAACATAAATTAAGCTTGGTGAGACAAAGGTCCCCAACAGCTCATCAGATCATGTCCAACAGAGACCAGCAGTGGTGGCTTGAGAAAGAGTATAAGTGCAGAGCAAGCACGTAGTGGTACTTTCCTATGATGGCCATATAGCTCTTTGTCGTATCACTGCAGCAGGAGATCGCTGCAGGAGAGCACTGCAGTTTCCCCATATTCTGTCAGAGAAGGAAAATTACCTCCATTCTTTTCAGGATCCATATAAATGACAGTCCTTCACTTATGGGTTCATTCCTGCAAGAACTTCCTTTGGCTACTTCAGCTTTAAATGGCCTAGGGCAACTGTTAAAAACTTTTGTGGACCCAGATGTTTACTTGACAGCAATTTTTCTCAGTTAAATTTTACAGTGGAGGATGGTTTCATTCACACACATATAACTTTTTAAGAACGTACTTAGAGGTTTAACTGCCATGCCATATTTCAAGATAAGTCATACTGTATTTTTGAGGCTACAGTTCTGAAGCAGTCATGCAATGCTTGGCTGCCAAACTGGTTTTTTTCCATCTTTTATATGCTGAGACAATTCAATTCATGTAAGGCACTATGCTGACTCCATATCTATTAATATCTGAATAGTGTTCTTATAAAAACACAAAGCCCAATCCCCCAAGTGATATCAGATGTCTGTTGCCCTCAGTAGGATGTACAGTTTACTATTCTGGCTGCATAGTAAACTGCTAGATATTCCAGAATGTACATTGTCATAGACAAGCTCATGTATAACCGAGACCAAATCATTCCAGTTTTATAAGCCTTGTTCAGATTGAACTATTTTTTAAAGTTGACCTGAGTACTCTGTTTCTGAGCTTACCTGTGCATTTAAATGGAGCAGAGTGACTGTGTTTTAGTCTCAAATTTAACGTATTTTGAAACGTTTTCTTACCTTTCTGTTTCTCTCTCAAGCAATCCTCACAGAGATACTCTGTGATGTTTTGAAGTGATTCAATTAGTCTGTATCATGTGATTTTATTCTTCTTTTTTTTTAAAATTACAAGCCTGGATTATTAATTCAAACGTTTTGAAAAGTGTTCTTTAAGATATAATTCTTAGATAAATAAGAGTTATGACTGCCTGTTTTTCTGTACAAATGCCTGGAGATCTTATGTAACTTTGAAGAGAAGTATTTAATTTGTTAAATGTAGTGTAGTATTCAAGATCCAATTGATTTTATGCATAATTTCAAATTTTCTGCTTCAGGTTATGTAAATATTTCAATAACAAGAAGGAAAAGATCACATGAGCAGTGTTTAGCAGCAAGTAAGGAAGCTGAAAATAATGAAGCAGCAAGTAAGAAGTGGATAATAGGTTGTATATCCAGTCTGCATACGCAAACCATCTCACACCATCTTCATCCTGTGAGGCAGAAGTGATACAGAATGGACAGTAAAGGATTGACAAGTAACTTTGAAGGCATATCTGAATAATTCATTAACAAAAACATTTAGAACATGCAAATTTCAAAATCCTACTGTGCTTGTATAGATCCTCAGTGGCCATTATCTATACATGTAAATAAATAAATAAATTTCATTAAATTAAGTCACAGAAAGGATAATTGAAGACACTGAAATTTCTTCTAATATTTCAAAAGGGTAACATGTTCCTCTAACTCTAAGCTATACAATCAACATGTCTAATTTTAATTGTACAGAAAAAAAAGATCATGATAATATAAAATACTTAATTAATTTGTACTCCAGGATCTTTCCTGGAATGACTCTTTCTGAAATCACAATTGAAATTTAGGATTCATGTACATAAGAATGCTAACAGAATAGAACACTATGTTAACCATTATCCAGTCCCAAAACCTGTGTAAAACACTTTGATATCCAGAAAAAAGACTTATGTGATCAATTTTACTTTATTTCTTTTTACATTTTTCAGCCAGCTGAACAGTAAAGTATTGTGTTTAACTCTGCATAAACAGATAATGAGTTAATACACAACACTATGGATTTCACGACCACATTGAAAGAGATTTTCTAATTAAATGCCAATCTCTGTTATAATTTGCAGATTTGCATTTTCTTACTATTAGATATATTCTAATGTCAAAATACCAGTCAGACACAATGTCAAATTCTGTTAGAAGTTTTGTGATTTAAATTCCTGTTGGAATAAAAGGCCTTTCAAAGAACCAAACTGTATTCCATGCAAATTATTGCAAAAATAAACCCCAGAATTCCATTTTTAAGGCATCTGAAATTATCATAAGTGGTTATATACACGATAATTATACTTTACATACCATGATGCAAAACAAGGACTTTTATTTTCTGTTAGAAACTCATTCATCTGAGTTTGCACTGCTAATAGATAAAGAGCTCTGTGTGTGCGTGTGCATGTGTGTGTGTGCAGACCCACGTGTCTGTAGGTAGCTTGCAGCTTATACTTTTACAACATAAAGGACCACATTTTTTAAGAAGTAATAACAACACAGAAAAAGGTGGGAAGGGTCATGGCTCTCATTATGGCCAAATAAGAGACAAGTCACTGAAGAGCATGCCATAATACATATAGAGATAGCTGTCTCTCAGGAAAGACATCAAAAAGGCAGATTCCTTTTAAGGTGGCTAATATCTGTAATATTTCATTAAAAGAAGAGGAAAAAAACTTCTCACAAAAATGATCTAAAAAGATCTGTTTCCACCAGCTCATTCTTAGCAGTTAAAGGATGACATCATATGAAAAGACAACATGCTCCATGTGGATGTGGGACCTCTCATTCAGTACTTATTTTCAAAATCTGCTTCTATGTACATCTACGTATGTCATACCACCCACAAAAGCCCATGCTTTTGTAATGAGTAATGAGAAATTTTCAAGGATAAAAATTTAAAAAATAAGGAAGCACAGCAAAGGAATTGACATTTAGAGCAGGTTCAGATTCTCTTTTGTCGTGTCACATTCAGACAACACAGATGGCTCCATCCCTTTAATTTAGCAGTGTAGTTTCTTTCATTGTAGTTCTCCTAGAGTTACCAAGTTAAAGCAAGATACAATTATGTTTTTTTACTGGGGTCACAAGTCACCCCCAATTTAAACTGTCTTAAAAGGAGAGCGAAGAAATCATGATTGGTTTAGCTGGCTCAAAACTTAGGACCATACTATTCTGCCTTGCATTCTACTGAGTTATTTTATCAATGTTGGACTTTGACTACTAGGATGATGCCATCTGCAGTCAACCTGTCTTGTTCATACAAAGGTTATGGAGGTAGGTGGTCCATAAACAGCACAGCAGTGCACGGTGATAGCCACTCTGCTGCTTCATTCCTCTAGTGAATGAAAATTTGTTTGGGCATGAACAGCCTTATAGGAAAAAAGATGATGAAACACAAGGCATATTAAAACCGTGTGAAGACAGTTCTTTTTTCCTAACATTTAATTTTTACATCTCCACCTTTACTTTTAAAGGATCGTATATGCACTTCTAAATGTTTTAGCTCTCATTTGAGGGGCACGTATTTTAAAAAATGAAACAAACCTCATAGTGATATAATTGCCTGGCATCAGAACCTCATCCAAGATGGGCTGGAAATGTGGGCTGGAAATGTGAATTTTCATGGAGCTGCTGGAACAGCTCGTAGGACTGTGTGAACTTGCACATGTCTCACAGGGAAATTGCCTTTAATACCACTCTTTTCTTCTCTTCTCCTGTTCTTCAAGATCACACATTTCATCATAGCCATATGTTACTTAACCACAATAAATCCTCCTCACCCAGGGATTTATGTATTGTGGGTACTTCGGACTCCTCAGTCACTCTGAAAGCCAAGGCGCCCACACCAAACACCAAAGAGAAAGGAGATTTGAATTGCACTGTACAGCCCAGACCTATCATAAAGCTTTCACAGTCTCTAGGTCATTAATTTAGTGTGGACAAGTGGCATATTAATACACTAAACTGCTCCATTTAACTATAAAACCATTAGCTGAGTCCCCATGTCTTAAAAGCTAATAAAAATAAAATGTTTGTAGTGTATCATTAAAAGACAAGGTCAGTTGCACGTGCCTCCTTTCTGTATTTTCTGGAAGGTCCTGATGCCAAATAAACTCATAATCCTTCACAAATATCCACACAAGCGTCTTCTGAGGGGTTCAGCTATCCAATGTCAGAACCATGTTGCATCTGTACTATATAGTTTGCTAGATTCATGTTATTTCAATGAAGAAAATATTTATACAATTGCTACTGAATATTTGTGCATTATTTTTCCTCAGTAGTGCAACCTTGCAGGATTTGTAGAGACATTATCAACAATTAACATTGCAAAGAAAACTCAAATAATAAAGAACATTCTCAGGATATAAAATATTACTGGAACAGGAAAAGAAAATACTTTGTTATATTATAAGAAGAGGAGGGTGCTTGTAACATTTAAAAGCAGTGACTTGAGTGATATGGGTCAGTGTCAGAGACTAGGGAGAACAGCCTGGGCCCCTTTGGCATGAACCTCTGTCTCAGTGCTGATGATGGCTCCCTGATGGATGCACTGTTATTGCTCAACAGCTGTTGAGGCCCCACAATCACTTTGTGCTGACTGGATCCCGCACCAAGAACCCTTAACCATGAGCAAAACAGTAATCTAGATCTTCAGTACCTCTGAAGGTGTCAAAAACTTCAGATTGCACACATGGAAGGGCAAAAAGGGGGAAAAAAGGAACAAGAAAAGAGAGAAAAATTGAGGAAAACAGAGCAAGGAGTCAAACTGCAAAAAGGGGAATTGTTAATAAATCAGTCCTCCTTGAATTATTCCTTTTTTTTCCCCTTCCCTCCAGATCACCAGACCTCATCACTGCAATAACTAGTGTTTTGTGTCTTATTCATTTATTTTGATGAGGTGCCCAAGTATATTGGTTCTAAACCTTTCATCAGTGCTTAACTAGTGAATGAAGAGATCTAGTCCCTTCAGTGGTACAGGCTTGTGGAAAGTCCCCTACAAACCCAGATGAATCGCCATTCATGTTTCTCCATTATTGACATGAATTAAGCATATTTTTTGCTTCCCAACATTGCATAATCAGTTTATATTATATTCATTATTTCTTATTTTTTTTACAAATACACTGTGAAAATAAATGTTAGGCTGTGATTTGTTCTTACAGCAGCCACAGTGGCTATTTGTAATTCATAATTAAAGACTGATAATTAGCTCCTTAAATGGTGTGGCATTGGAGGACTGAATCATATTAACTGGAAGAAAATCCCTTATTGGACCCAAATAATTTCCACACAAGCACCCTTACCACACAAGCAATGTCTATTTTGTGTTAATAGTAAATTGAGTGTTTTCTACCATAACCACGAGTGCACCTCACAACATTATTCATGTCAACACACACAACCTGTTTGTTCACAGTAACCCACCCCATGACTATAGTGCCCCTGCAAAATGAAGCTGTGAACATGGGAGAAGCAGCTTTGTGGCTCACTGGCAAAATATTTGTTCTTACTGGGCAAACAGTGCTGCATCATTCACACAAGAAGCTGAGAGCAAAGAGTGGATTTTCTTTCAGTAGAGCAGGCAGAGCATCCTACCACCCCTGAGAACAGGGTCTGCCACTGCCCTAGTTGTGCACAGGGTCTGGGATGGACAGCAGTGAGGTTCAGAGGGGCAGGATATGGGGAATGACCCCAAACAACTTTACTCCCTCCTCCCTGGCCAGGCATGGCTTGTGGATTTTCCAGTGTGACCTCCAGAACTCCCAGCAGAATTTCTAACACTGGAGCTACTTTGTTGGAGGCATAGGACCACAAACACAGTTATAACCCAGTCAGTTTGTCCAAGTCCTTTGTACATTATTGCTGCATCATTTTCAATGGTATGGCACTCACACGCCTCACTGACCCTCACAGCCTCTCCCCACCTGCCCATGGCCGAGGACCCTATCTCAGCCCTCCAGAGCCATCAGTCCCCCTCAAAAAAATGGCATGGCATGGCCAGTCCTGAGCTCTGTACAGCCCTGCCCTGCTTGGCCATGAGTCCCACTGAGTCAGACCCACCCATGGGCCCACATCCTGGTCCATCCCAATCCCAGGGAGAACCCTAGTGCTCAGACCTGGGGCTGCCCCTCATGCTTCCTGGCTGCCCTGCTCCTGACTGGAGAGTGGGATAGCCATAGGCTTCATCGCTGTGGTCCCAGGGAGCCACCAGCCTCCACAGCACCATGACAGGTGAGACTGTTAGTGTGTGAATTCAGATGCTTGTTGTAAGGCCAAAGAAAAAAAGTAATCTGGGAGCAGAGTGCAGATTTTGCTGGTGTCCAGTTCCATTTGTAAACAATGAGATTAAAGGCCAAACTTGACCAAGGGAAAAAAAAAAAGCAGAAGAGAATGAAAATCAAAGAAATGCAAAAGAACTAATGTGTACACCAGTGATAACAGAAGCACTGTGAAATACATGCTGGTTCCCAGACCAAGTAGCACGGTGCCATCCAAGTCAGTGACCTCCAGCAGCGAAGGGGGATCTGGCATACCACTTTCCCCTCCTACTGCCCTTGTACTACCACCCTCTGAACTGTTTGGTGGGCTGCCCACAGCCCTTCATGTCTGAATGGACAAGTGGTCTGAAATTCTTCACGGGCATGTGACCAGAAGCATTATGATTCACTGCATCAACTGAACAGGTATTTCCGTGTGTTTCTTACAGCCTTCCACTCCACTCTGTGGAATGCAATTCAGTGGGAAAATAACCAAGTCTTCATTTACATCAGACCACAGTATCTTGTATGAAGCAACATACATAAGGTCGCTTTCCATCTTTTTCCTTCTGCTGTTTGCACTTATTAACCCTCAGACTGTGCTATGTCATCCTGTGTAATTATGAAGGGGACGATGATTCATTGCAGAGAGATTCCTGAGGTTTCTATGACCTGTTAAAAAGCCTGGTAGAACCAAAACACTATGATCCAGGCTCACCTGGAGTTGTGTCTCATACTGAAAAAATGCTGATACAGTTTTCAAAAGATCTCTTTATGCAATTGCCTGTGCAGGGCCCCAACATGAGTAGCAGTTACTTCGGAAGACAAATGTAATCACTGCAAATGTTCCCCCCTCCCTCCTTCTTCCTCCCACTTTATATGCAGAGCATGATGTCATATGTTATGGAATATCCCTTTGGTCAGTTTGGGTCACCTGTCCCAGCTGTGTCTCCTCTCAGCCTCCCATATACCTCCAACCTCCTTGCCAGCACGGCAGTATGGGAAGCAGAAAAGGCCTTGACTCTGTGTAAGCTCTGCTCAGCAATAACAAAAAAATCTTCATATCATCAACCCTGTGTTCAGCACAAATCCAAAACATAGCCCCATACTAGCCACTGTGAAGAAAGCTAGCTCTGCCCCAGCCCAAACCAGCACATCAGGGCATGGCACAGAGAGTAGCCTTACACTGATTTCATGAAAGACATATTGTGAGAGAAAAGTGCCCAAGAGCCAGATAAATTCCGTTAAAAATTGTTCATCTCACCAACTAGACAGAGATTTGTTCCCTCATTCACTGATCTCCTACATTGCAAACTCTTCTGCTGTCAAATGCCCCTCCCTGAACTTCCCAAACTACTTGCATAACAGTCTGGCTAAGACCTGTTTAAGTTTCAGTGTCAATGTTAAGAACTAGGTTAGAGTAAAGAGTCTTCAAGGGCACAGGCTGAAAGGAGAATCAGATCCAGAAAAACCTGAAAAGCATGACAGCAAAGCAGAAGCCACCAATAACACTGAGAGCTGGCATAGCTACTGAAGTAAATACCTACATGGACAGGGTTAGCTAGGAATAAAGAAACATCACACATTGTTTCATTTCTTGCATTAGAAAAACATGCCAAAGCTTTGAGTGCAGATACATGCAAAGGATGAATTTCTCATTCTTTCACCAGTAACTTGTGTGAACCTGACTAGGAACATGCAAATTTGAACTTTCCACACCTACTAAGCCCACTCCAGTTTGGGCCATCTTTCCTGTGATAAGTACATTTGGGATATAAACATGCCAAGATATTAACTAAACAAAGATAAACAGAAAATTACTTAAATCAAACACAGTAACTGAAAAACCCTTTTTTGCCCTGCCAGATTTCTTTGCCTTACACTGTTGGGCAACAGAGAAACACAAGAAAGGTGGAAAGCATAGTTCCATACTTTTGCTTGATCATATAAACTAAAACTCTGATTTGAGGAAGAGAGACAAGCTGGGATTAATCTTGGAGCTGAAAACTCCCTGTCCTTTTTCCCCTATTTACTCTGGTGCTTTCAGAGTGTCCATCTATAGAAATGGAGGTAACAAGAAAATGCAAAGGCATGCTCTGTTATGGAAACTGGTGTGCTTCTTTTCAGCAATATTCTCATATCGCTGTTACGATGTCTTAGCTGTTCACAGTATGATGTCTTGCTATATATTTTTTCCATTAACATCCCCATGATTCCTGCAAAAGAGTCATACAAGGGCTGTAAATACTATTATCCTCATTTTACAGAGGGGAAATGAAGACCAAGGGGCAAAATAAATTGTTCCTAGCTGTATATTGAGTTGATTCTAAAGCTGGGATTTAGAACTCAGAGTCTTATAATACCAAGATCCTTTCTTGAGCCTCATTGCTTCCCAGTGCCTCTCCTGAAGATACAAGAAGTGCAGCAACTAGAGCACACACAAAGTATTCTCCTCCCTTAGCTCCTTACAATTCAACTATGTTCTAACATGCAAAGATGACATACACTATTTGAAGACAATATACCTGCTAATTGTGAAAGGAATATGAGTGATCTAATCATAAAATTTGAAGTTATTTGGTTATTTCTCTGAAACCAATGAAGCATGCTTTGATTAACTATGTTTGAGGAGAGATCAAAAATGGCTAAGAGATTTCTGACAGAATTATCCATTCAATTATGTCATTGACAGGGATAAAACTGAACCAATGTCAGATCTAAAGAGAATTATTCAGAGTTATACTTAACTGAGAAATGAAGCCTGGAATAAAAATGCAGAACTGTGATGCTACAATAGGGGGTTAAATGCTGTATAATTACTGCCTCTTTAAGGATACTATACAACAACAGAACATAAACCAATGTACATGTGTCATAAGAATAATTTTATCACTTAATAGCTATATAGGTTCATGAACTTTACAGTGTACTATGTGCCTGTCTGCCATAACAGGTGAAAAAAAGAAGAGTCGTGAAGAAAGAGGGTGGAACATAGTGAGATGGTAGGTGAGGGGAGCTGCTGTGTTTCTGTTGCTGTCTGTGGGAAAGCTGGAGCATGGGCTGCAGAAGGGCCCTCAAGATTCAGGTCAACTTCTCCACAGTTGCCAACAAACACAACATATAATTGAGACTGCAAAAAAGCAGGCACAAGCATTGTTTCAGGTGCTCTTCTTCAGCTGAGATTTCAGTTGTGTAATGACTCCTTTTTGTCTTTGCAGTGCTACATGCTAGATCCATAGTGTTTAGTAGTGCAATCCCATTGATTGCATTGTACTTTTGCCTTATCCTAAATGATCACTCCTTCTCCTTTATTTATCATCGATATTCTTTTTCCTTTTTTTTCTGTGCAGAAGGAGGAATATGACTAAGCATGCACTTAGCATATCCTCTATGCTGTTCAGGTGCTAGTATTGCTCTCATCAACAGAGTACTTGAACTTCTTCCAGAAGTGCCCCCTGCCCTTCTTCTGAGTCACTCAATAGCTGTTAATGTTTAATGGCCAGGGGAATGGGTGAGAGATAAAAGAGAGAAGCATGCACAGCAGATTTTATTCTGCAGAGAAACCTGGTGACCCTTACTTGTGTCTCTGATTTTTTCCACAGTGCAACCAGGAAGCCCAGATGATGATTTAGGATAAAGCAAAATAAACCCGAGAAATGATACATAATTCCCTCAGGGTATTTGCTCCCAAATGTATCATCATTTTGGCAATAAAGTTTTTTTTAAAGAAGGTTAAACTTATACGAATTCTTTTTCAACACAATGATACAGTGCAGCAGTCTAAATTTTAAGCAAATGTATTTCATTAGGTTTCCCCCTGCATGACCAGAATAGCATGCCTTCAGGACTTTCATACTGACTTTCAGGCTGCCCTTGTCTACTAGGGAAACCTTTAAAATTTAAAGGAAAAAAATCATTTGTATGTTCTGCAAGCTGAGGAAAGAAATCCTACTTGGTGTGATTTGCTATAATGATAAATTTATCAGAGGCTGTTCATTTTATTTCCTGCAGAACTGCTCTTTGATGGCATTAATCTGCGGTAATGATTACAGGAAAGTAATTCAAAGCTGTTCAGAGGGAAAGGTGACATGATGCTTTCCATTTCTTTTCTGAATGCTGCCTCAGATTGTTCAATAAATTACAGGTGCAGAAAGAGAAAAGATGGGTCATATGCAGCTGAATATTTTGGGGAATCTAGAAACATGGAGCAGTAAGAACAAGACTACATCTGCAATAAAATACGTGTTTCAGATTCTAGGCATACCAGTGATAGGACCTAAGTCCAAAGTTTTGGGGGTGTTCAGAGTGTTTTTCACTAACTGTGTTTTTCACTAACTCTCAGTGAAGAAGAATCACAAATTAACATTAAATGAATGCTTTATAAAATTTCTGGTTAAGTAGATTAATGGCACCTTTTTCATGGCCTTTTCAAAATAAGAAGAGATTCTATGACTTGTTGTAAGACACCTCTGGGGCTCATTTAGTCGTATCTTTGAACAGGATTTCTAGGCTGTCAAGAGCCTAAGTCGCCCTGACATCTGCTCAGCTTCACAGTGAGCTTCAGCCACACTTACTGGCAACAGCAACAAGGCCTCCAGCTTACATCATACCTTGTCCTTGGGTAACAGCTCATATTGCTTGTGTTTTCTACTCATCTGAGCAAGCCTGGGGTTGAATAGAGAGCTGTGCATTTACCCTCATCTAGTCCTCAGTGTGCTCTGCTTTTCTATGGGGCTTGGGAGGATAAGAAGTAGAAATGAAGGGTCTAACCCCTGTTGACAAGACATACCATCAAGTGAAGGGCATTTTATTCTCTTTTTAATGTAATTTATCCCAAAACTCCTCTGGACTTTTCCTTAGGAAAGGCCATATGAAGTAGGATCCTTTGCCACAACCACAGCAAGGACAGTACCACAGAATCACAGTATTGGTCAGGTTGGAAGGGACCACAGTGGGTCATCTGGTCCAATCTCCCAGCTCAAGCAGGGTCATCCTACTGCACCATGCTCTGCAGCAGCCACTTAACTTCTGGATAAAAACCAGATCAAAACTGGATGCTCACTGAGCCAAGAATGCAAATAACCCACTGCAGCTGTGTTTCTTAGAATTCAACCTCAGATTAGCATTTTTCTATAGCATGTGTAACTGGCCTGGTGAAAGCAGAACTTCATAGTGCTCAACATATTTGAGTTAAGCAGGAAGTCAGGATTTATCTTTCAGTTATTCATTTAACTTCTCACCCCCAAAAATCCAGAGAATACCAATGTCATACAATTAGTGTTCCACCATGCCTAGCAGTGGCTTGGGAAGACAAACGCTATCACTCCAAATGTCCCTAACTTCCTCTTCCTTCCCCTAGCTTTATACACTGAGCATGATGTCATAATGGTTTGGGTTCAGAGATCAGAATAATTTAGCTAGGAAAATGTTCTGAAAGACAGTAAAAAAATAAAAATGTACTGCTTATTTTTCCTAATCTATGTTGATAATTTACAGTACTTTGAAAACAGTGTTTCTATTTTGCTACACAGCTACATACAAGCATACTACAAAACTGTAGAAAGAAGGAAACAGGCATTTGAAGGATGTGTGTGTTGACTGGAGCGAGTGTTTAAATTACAGAACAATTACAATCACACCATCACAGTTTGACAGTGCACATTTCTTCCCAGAGCTAAAACTAGTGATAATGCCTAGCTCTTCTGTAGTATTTCTCATCAGAAGATCTCAAAGTATCATTGATAGCAGCTATTACAGCTCAGCCACAGTCATCACTGACAGCACATCTCTGACTGTTCATACTCTCCTGGCCTAGGAGAAGTCCTGAGACCCTGTGCAGCCCTACATATAGGTGCTACTTACATCCCTGGCTACTCACACACCAAAGCATCAAAGAGGATTCTTTCCTAGGGAAACATGAAAAAGGTAGAGAGAAGCCAGCACACAAGACTGTCAAGAATTCAGGAAGTCAGGAGGCTTGCATGTCTACTCTGCCAATAATGCTAAATATGGACATAATATTTGATGCTAGTAAATTGTGCAAAAATTGAGTTAGACCTGTTCTCTTCTATATTTTTCTCTTCTGTCTGTTCTTTATAACATAGGACACAAAATTTCCCCAAGTAATTCTTTCACTGAACTCATATGATTTGAATGAACAAAGGAAGAGTTTTTTTCCAAGAAGACATCCTGTCTTGATTTAAGGGTTCTGAGGGATTTAGATCAAAATTTTCACTTAACCATCCCTGTATTAAGCTAAATACATACAACATCTTTGGCATCTAGCTGGAAGACCCATCTTCCAAACCAGAAAATTACTTGTAAACACTCTCCTGTGTTGTATCTATACATGTTCCTGTTTACTAACTTGTTTTCCAAAGAGTAGACTCCACAGAGTACACAGTATACCCCTGCAGTGGTCTCATGACTACAACAATGGTAACTTTTCCACTTGTACTAACAGTCCCCTGTTTGAGCATCCACAAGCAGCTTTTCTGCTCTAAGCCACAGTGAATCCATATTCAGCTACAACCCCCCTACCACCACCAGGTTCTTTTCTAACTCAGTCTTTCCAAAACTGCATCACACCCTATAAGTTATTGATTACAAATAGTAGAACTCTGTTAGCTGCCATGGTTTGTCACTGAAAGTATCCACCTTGATTTGTACAACTGGTTTGTTATGCACAAGTTCTCTGCTTAAAGCAAGATTTTTCAGTCTCTCCTCCTAAGTGCAAGTCAGGAAAAGCTCTTTTGATAGAGTTGTCGATATGGATCTAGTGTAAGTCAATCAGAATTTAGTATCCTGCAGTCAGGCATCTTGGATCAAGTTGCAATACATATGTATATACATGTACTATAAGAGGTAGTTGTATCTTGTTAATCACCACTCAGATATTGTTATTTATATTTGAATCACACTTTTTTGTTGTTGTTTGTTTATTCTTGTGAAATAATGGACTCTCTTATCTGCATTAATGTCTGCTCTGCTGAGATGTCTCCTCATGACAACAGTGTTTTGAATTTACTTTCACACTTAAAATCAGCACCAAACCAGACATGTGTTTTTCCAGGCCCTCATTAGGCATCCTTAAATTGAGTGGGAAATAAAAGAAAACATTTTCCTTGAGTGTTTCTATATTTTCTTAGTCATTTAAGAGTAGGCCTTCTAAAAGAATGGAGAAAAGTCACAACAAAAGAATGATAATGATATATTTAGAAATGCTGATCTTTGCCAATATGTTATAAATGAATGAGCAATATTAATGCTCTGGTAAAAAGCTATTGATTCTGTGGGAAAATATTGGTTCCCTGGAACTTCAGATCCTCTCGGCTATCAGCCACATTTATCAGTCTTGAAAATAATTAGGAAGAAAAAATCGAACCCATTTTTCCTGAAAGTGTTTGTAACTGGGGCATCCAGTAAAATTATCATTACAATAAATTAGAGTTGTCAAGAAAAATAGGATATGGACTTAGAGTATAAAGAGACTGAATTCCAAAAGGCAGTGAGTGGTTAAACAGTCCCACCACATCAATGTCACATTTATTTGTTCATTGAGTAACTAAACAGAAAATAAATCCTATTCAGGACCATCTTCAACCATTTTCATTCTGCTTTACAATTTCATAAAGTAGAGAAAATTCCAAATTTCAAATCTGCATAGAAGATTTACTAATAACAAGTACATTTAATTTTGCAAGAAAAATACAGGTTTCATTTCAGATAAAATAATTTTGTATTGGAATAAGAGAAGGCAAAAAGGATGACCTATAAAACATATGGATCACTAGAGCTGCATAAAGAATGCATTGTGAAATGATTACTGAGATTTCAGAATTTGGCTTTGCACCAGAAAAAAAAAAAAAAGAAAATCTTGTCCTATTTAAAAATCTCTAAAATTAACAATTCAGTGAAACTGGAGTAGATTACTCAATATTTTAAAATTTTGTAAGAGTGCTTGACTTCAGCTTTCTAAATACTGCATTGCAGTAAAGAAATAAAAAAATAAAAGGAGCAATAACTTCAAAAGTAGACTTTCTTACGGTTTTGGCATTTTTTTTATTTGCTTTCTCAAGACAGTTAATTTTAAATAAAACCAATTTCACAAAATAGTTTGTTGAATCTGCCAGACCTTTGGGTTTCCTGACTTTGAAACTTATCTACCACTTTGTGAAAAGTTACAAAGTGAGAAGATCACCACCTTAAAATTTATTTTTTCCTCTGGGTAACTTTTTAAACTTATAGGCAATTTACAAGATTATACAGAGATAGGAAAGAGAGGGAGAAACTTGATTATTCCCTTATTTACATTCGGAAACACAAGAAAATTCAAAATTCACAAAATGAGGAACAGGAAAAATATAATTGCTTTCAATTTTCTACTTTATTGCAAAAGGAAAAGCTGCTTGTTTTGCAGCCTGAGTGCAATAGGGTATTTTAACAAGTTTAAAATTATCTCTTCTTCAGCTCTGTTAATTAGCTTTTCTTTTGCTTTTCTGTATATTAGTACTAGGGTTTCATGCACTTTTATTATCCTCTTCTGTTTCACACAAATGCTCTTCAAATCCAGGTTTAATTATTAAGCCATATAGTACAGTTGCTGCTGGTCACACTGCAAACTTCCCAACCCATGGATTGGTGACAATGACAAGTATTATAAAAACATGTTCAAAGTGTAATTACAAGTATGATTTATGTAATTGCATTATGCTTATATATATTGCTGAGAAATATTGGGATAATAAAAGGAGGGGAAAGATTGCTTTGGGTGGCAAAATGATAGTCAAGGGTGTGATGTAGTATGGGTAGTCAAAGGGACAAATGAAAAGACAGTATGAATGACAAATGACATGAAAGAAAGTACAGGAAAGGCAGAACCAAGGAGAAAGGGCAAATAGAATAATAGGAAAACTGGTACAGAGATGATAAGAGAGCAAATGTACAGGGTCATGAGTTCACAAGGTAGGGACTCAAGAAGTCAAGAGCATAGTTTAGGAGCTGACAAAAGCAACTAACAGATTAAATGAAATTATTAGCTGAAGAAGCAGAGTTGGAAACAGTGTCTGTTTAAAAGGAAGGTAGTCACCATCTAAGTCAGCTACTTAGTGGAACAGAAAAGCAAGCAGCAATTAATTGATTCAGTAGATAAGTGGCAGATGGCAGCATATAAATTGAAAGAGCTAGCTAAACTATTTAATCCATCAGATATCAATTGGAAGAGAGATGAGTCACCAAATGGACAAATAAATAGATCAAGCAGTAGATTAGCAGTGAGACATAATACAATTGGTGAGAATTAGCTGTCAGAAACCAGGCAACTGGAAGTAGTTTCCCAAACATTCTTGGTAATCACAGCAGGGCAGCCAGAGATGCCTGCAGGGATGCTGATCCCTTAGCCTTGCTAGCGCTGCTTGGGTTCTGAGAGCAGAAGGGTGGGAGATTAGCAGTGAGTATTTGCTTGCTCATCCAGGTCTTCTGGTGAGAGAGGGGGAAGGAAAGGGCAGCAAAAGTTCTCATCAGAGGAACGGCCCTGCATTTTGAGTCTCTTATTTCACATGTGTCCAGCTTGATGCCTAAAGCTTGCTTTAAAGATATGTAACAAGTCAGAATCCTCACACTGTGGCGAAAGGGTGACAAACGGAAAAGAGATGAGTCTCGTTTGCACAACCTTGTATGCTTGCTATACAAAGAAAGGGCTACTCATTAGTCAGCCTCGTATCCTGTAATATTGTATCAATTGTTAAGGAAACTTCCCTGTCCAGGAGCTACTCTGCCAGTCACACATGCACTACCTGCAGTAGGATGGAGGCCCCTTCACAGTGGGTGGCTCCAGTGACCCAACAGGTGTCCTGCTTGACTCCCTGCACAACCCACACTCACAGTCAGACCAGGTTTCCTTACTGGCTCAGCCATCAGTTTTCCATAGCAGAGATTCAGGCAACCAGATCCTTAAAATAGTTTAATCTTGGTGCAATAACTAAACAGCAAAATAACAGCTCAAGATGGATGTCTCCGAGGAGAGACATTGAACAAAGGAATCCCTGGGCTTTTTCTACCCTCACAGTCCAATCATGTAAAAGTCTATGGGTCACTGGCTCCTGCTGTGTCTCAGTATCTGGTCACCTGGGTGGTGCCACAGTTCACTGTACCCTTTGTTACACAAAGGGTCAGCAGCTCATGGCCTCTTGCCTAAGGCTGTAGCGCCCCAGAGTTCAATCTGTGGCTTGCACTGCACCTGCACACTGAGCTGCAGACCGAGCTACCTGCACTATATGTATTCCTTAACAAAGGAAAATAGAGAGCTGTGGTTCAAGCTGCACTTCCTTTTTACCAGCTGCTCTTTCCTCCCTGCAAGTTTAGCAGAGAGGCTGAGCTCACTGTTGAACTCTTTGCTTATTCTGCACTAGTGGATAGACGTACAAATAGTGTGAATCAGGATGTCTCTTTGGTGCATGGACAAGCAGAGAGGAGAAACAAAAGTGTTGCTTAACAAGCAAAGATGAAGTAAATTAAGATTTTAACTATTACCACACATAGCTCATATATGTATATTTAGACACACACACACACCCCTTTGACAATAGTACATCATTAATTTGAATTTTTATATAGTAAAAGAGTGATTATTATTATTGAGGGGCTTTTATTAAGGCAGTAGTATCATTTGATGTACTGGATCACATGTTGTACCCTTACTTCTTTGCTTTGGGCAAAAGGTGGAAGTTTGAAGGACAGGAGAAAGTAAGCTTTTGTTGATATATTGTTGTTGAGAAAGCAGATAGACCTGATGTGAAGCTATTTCAAACAAACAGAGGGAAACTAGAGCACATGTCTGGAGAGAATGAAAGGCCTCAGGGTATCCTGGGGTTGTTTAGGAAGAGCATTGTCAGCAGGTTGAGGGAGGTGATCCTGACCCTCTACTCAGCCCTGGTAAGTGCATCTGGAGTGCTGTGTCCAGTTCTGGGCTTCCCAGTATGAGAGAGTAATGGAGTTCCAGGGGTGAGTCCAACAGAGGGCTACAAAGATGATAAAGGGACTGGAGCATCTTACAGGGAAAGGCTGAATGTGCTGGTCCTGTTCAGCCTCAAGAAGATATGACTGAGAGGAGAACTCATCAATGTCTCTAAGTATATGAAGGGAGGGTGTTATGAGGCTGTAGTCAGGCTCTTCTCAGTGGTGCCAAGCAATAGGACAAGAGGCAATGGACAGAAATCAATGCACAGGATAGACTGTTCAGAGGTTGTGAAGTCTCCCTCACTGGAGGTATTCAAGAACTGTCTGGATGCATTTGTGTGCCGCATGCTCTAGGGTGACCCTGCTTGAGCAGGGAAGTTGGACCAGATGACTCACTGTGGTCCCTCCTAACCTTACTCATTCTGTGTGCTATTCTGTATATCTAAGGGATCCAGTTTATGTCTATATTCAAACACACAAACTTTTGGCGAGGTATTTCCTAAAATTTTTTTATGTTCTGAAATTTTAGAATTTCTCTATTCCATCTGCAATCAGTAAGTACTTTCTTTTCCTTCACAGTATCAAAAAGGACTGCATGAATAAGTATGGAGGGGAGGAGGGACAAGGGAGATCTCCCTGTCTGTCTGACCATTGACAACAGGAGTCCCTGAACAAATAAGAATAGTAATTGAACTAGATGGTTTTGATGAGCTTCAACAGTAATTGACAAATTAAGTGCAATGAGATTTAATATAGGCTAACAATAAAATAAACACAACACTAAAAACTACCATTAAATATAAAACTATAAAATTCAAAGTCAGCTGCAATTTGCAGAACAGAGCACAGTGAAGTAAGACAGTAAAGAATTTTAGTAGAGCTATGAGAGAATAGCAATATTATTCATAAGCATCTCAGGAGCATGACTCACACGGTCTACAAGAACTATATATTCATGAATTTTCATAAATGACCAGATTTGTATTGTTTAAAGAGGAAAAATAAAGCTTTCCAAAGTTACATTGGTAAATATAGATATATTTCACACATTACTAGCTATATGTACAATGTTCCCAAAGATTTAAAGAACCCCAAAGTCTAGGAAACAAATAAAGACATAAAATCTGCTTCTATAATTTATTGCAGAAATAAACTACAATAGGACCGCAGTCCATTATTCTTCATCATGACTGCAATCACATGAGAACTGTATTCACTTACTAATGCATTCCTTGGATGTAAATTCTTTGTTGTTGCAGCATGGTTACATCTTAGCTTGCTTTCACTTAGCTCCAGAAAAACAAAAGAAAACTGAAGTTTTAAATTTATGTGCCACACTCCTATGAGGATAAGCTCTTATCAAAATATAGGAATTCACATACACTTATCTCTGTAATTTTTGAAAGCTGCGTCTACACATACTTTAAGTCTCTGAGCTTTCTGAATGCTTTCTCTCTTTCATTCTCTGAGTCCCAGAACCTGGTACTTCTCCTGTTGCAGTAAAGAGTCTGGATATCCTGGAAGATCTTGGCTCTATTTCTTCTCCATCTGCAGCTCCTCCAGGACTTTGGGCAAGTTCAGTGGCCTTTCTGGCTTTGCCTATCTGACTATTCTAAGCCTGTTCACAAGCCCAGACTCACCTCCTGTCCATACTGCAGACATAGACACCTTAGTGAGATGTACTGTCCCTCACATGGTCTGGATGGAGATCATCTTGAAGCTGCTGCTGCCACCCACATAGACTTTCACCATCCAAAGAACAGTGTAAACATGTGAAGCATAAAGAAAAGCTATACTCCTGTGAAGAAAAAGATAGGAAAAGACAGAAAATTATAGCCATAGCTCTACACATGTTTATTTGCACTGTAGCGCCTCGTTTGGCAAGTGCAAAGAAATATTCTTGCAGTAGCATGAGAAGTTGAAGCACTTGAGCACTAATGAGTCTATCTGCATACCTAAGCTTGATAATGTCTATGTCCAAACTTTTCAAGTTTACTTGCATATACAAAGAGCATTTTAGAGATTTTAGGCCTAAAAACTATTGTGCATGCACTTAGTTCCAACTGCCATGGAAAAAGCATCTTAAAACACAAGGGATATTAACAGTTTGAACAGGGACTGCAGTTCAGTGTATGTCTAATGGATGAGCAATATGCTTGTGCTACAGAGAATATGTTGAAGGCAGCAAGAAGACCAGCTATGGTTTCTGGTAAAACAACTATCTCACTTTGCAGGGAGGTTCAATTCAGCTTTCTTTGTATGCTTCAGGCCCCTCTCTTTTATCACCTTTATTTTCACTTCTATTTTCCCATGAATCTTTTCCTCAAGGTCTTGACTGCCCCGTGGGTTGCATTTTTTTTCTTCCCATACCTTACTTTAATTTTCATCTGCTAATGTATATAACTGTTACACAGATTGCTGCATTTGTTTAACAGTGATCAAGTGTAATCCCTAAAAAACAATGGAAGACCAAAAATCCCAGTAAACTATGCTCATTTAAAAATACCCAAAAATGCCCTTATCATACTTACAGGGGTGAAAAACAGAGTACCATATTGCCCTACAATAGACAAAGATAAAAGCTGAATAATAACCCACTTTCAAAAAAGGTCCCATTAGTGAAATTAAACCCAAAGACTTGAATGCACTGAGGGCTAGTAGAAATTCTGAATGTGAGTATGAAAAATATCAAGTGTTGTAAAAGCAGAGCAGTAGGCGGCCTAGCAGGCAAAATGCAACTAGTAAGATTAATACTGAAATAGGTGCTGGAGTAACTGCAAGAAGACAAGAAATGCTTAAGGGACACAAAATCTAAGTGGTAAATTAATATATACAAATTTCCCTACTTAAGGGAACAAGAAATCCCTTCCCAATACTGGATGAAAATAAGCCCTTTTGACTCAGTGTTTTCTAAAGATCTTTTCTACCCTTAGAGAAATGCAAACAGGGAAATTTAAACCTAAAACATTGCTCAGCCTAAGAGAATTGAGTTCTGGATGAATGGATGGATGGATATAGATAATGTATTATTCAGAATATTATCAACTTGATTTTTTGGTAAGGAGGAAATAAAGACTTTTTTGTTGAGCTGGAATGCTGATGTATTTGCTGAAACTGTTTCTGCCTTAGAAATAAATCAAGTGCAACAATTTGGTCATGGTAAATATGCTAATAGGTGTCTGTACAAATTTGATAAAAGTCTTCTATGCTGCCAGTGGTTTAATTTATTAACTAATGTGGCTATGATGACTGGAAAATGAGTATGTGAAGTAGTTAAACAAGAGATGTAGAAAACATGCTCAAGGAGGTGGATCTTCAGAGTACTTTCTTCAGGGGTGCTTCCAGATGCTGCACTGTCCTACTTTTACCAGGCTGTATAAGAGTAAATAGCAATTTTAACAACAAAAATATTCACTGCACTTCTTGATTTCTTTCTAAGAAGGCTTCTGGTTTTCAGTAGTAGTTTCAATGTTGCTATGAGAGAAGCCTAGCACAAAAAGCAAGCTTTGTCTTTGACCCAGGGCTCCTTCTGGGACAGAGCAATTCAGGCCGTTTTAGCCTTGTTGCTGGAGCACAAATTTAGCCCATAGTGACTTTATGGGAACTGGTGCAGACGAAGGGTATGCCTTGTTTATCTGAACTAGCCTTACCCTGGCTAGCCTGACTGCCAAGGGCAAGGTAATAAATTTCAAAAATGCTGCCCAGATCTCTCTGTGGACACTTGGGCTGTTGGCCTTTGCTGGCATTGGCTCCATGACAGTCACACTGCTGGAGCAGTACTTGAGCTGATTTCAGGTTAGATGGACTGCATTTAATATTTTTCACTACAGAGTAGACAAGATATAAATATTCACTAGGCAAAAACATGCAAATATTAAAAAAAAGTCAGCTGATACATTTTAATTAACTCCTGTTTACAGATGCCAGTTATAATCTATAATGCTAGTTTTTTACTGATACACAGAGTAAGAATTATTTATGTAAACTGTTGAAATCTGCAAATAGTTTCAAATCATCAGTGCTTTTTAGAATTCATGAATTTGTGGCAATTTATGGACAGCAGAGAAAAGACTGTCAAGATTCATTAAATAGATTACTCATTGTGGATTATTTCGCCTGCTACTTCCAAATGTGAACCAAGAAATAAACAGATTTTGGGAACAACCTGAACAAAAGAGGGTACACGGAAGAACTATTTCTACTTGCAAGCATTTCTCTGTGATAAAATATCACCTCATTTAGAATTAATCTACAATATAATTTCAATGCTGACAAGTCATTTCAGTTGAAAGTCTGTATCTGTGTACACAGCACAGAATACAGATCTGTCTTCAATAAATATCAGTAAAGCCGTAGTTGCATTTACACTGCGTGTACAGTTTTGTTCGATGACAAGCAGTAGGGTAGAAAATGTGGCTGGACTACAGATGGCAAATCTTGCTTACAAATTTAGCTTCCCTCTCTTTCCTTCCTTTTATTTTTTCACTCTATGTATTGCAAATCTTTTACTGACAGGAATTTCAATTCTATCTTTACCTTTTAGAGTTGGCAGAATATTTAATCAACAAAAATGATAAATGTCATTTTAGTGGGAGATTTTGCTTTGATTGTGAGACAGGATTTCATAAAGAACTAATAACGTATTTTCCCACTCCCAAAATCATGTTTGATCATGGCTGTCTGCTACTTCTGTTTCATTTTCCCTGGTCTTAGCCTTCAAAATCTAGCTATCTGTTACTCTATCAAGACATCATTAAGGTCTTTGAATGTGGTATCCACCATGCAATTCTTTTTTTTTGATTTTCTCTTTCTCCCTTTTCTGTCCATGTGTCTCTTAGATTTCTGGAATTTACTTTAATAATGTCTTCATGGTGGAATTCATTCACTTCTTGAATCACTCATATATGTATTTTTCCATGACTAACTAAATACAGTAACCACAGAATGGCTTAAGTTGGAAGGGACCTTAAAGATGTTTTAGTTCCAACCCCACTGCCATGGGCAGGGACACCTTCCTCTAAACCAGGTTGCTCAAAGGCCCATCCAATGTATAATAAAAGGGATTAAAAAATAAATAAAAACAGACCGATGAAGTCATATGTATTGCTAAAGGGTTTAGATAGCTGGAATGACCCAGTAATACTGAAATTGCAAAGAACAAAATCAATGTATGGACATGAAGATCTCCTCTAACCATAGGGGTAAAGAGTGTTAATGAAAGGGTGTCTTGAACTATTGCTAGCAATGAAAATGGCCGTGCTAATACAGGTCACTATCCTGTAGCGTTTGTTGTGCTGCCTGTCATGTTTTATTCCATGTAGTCTGAAGGACATGTTATCACTTGGCAAATTTGCATCAACACTAGAAAACAGAGTTGAGAATAGTCAGAAGTGCGTTGACAGAGGACTTAGAAAATTGAAGAATATTGTGGATTTCCTTGGTTTGAATATACTATCAAAGTAGTTTGTGATGCCACTTTGCTGGCATTTTTTGTCATTTGCAGGTGTAAGATGTAAAGATGTTTTTTCTGAATTGGTAGAAGGCTGCCTGTGTGACACAGACTGCAATGTCCTGGAAGTTATCACAGTATAATTATGTCTTGTAAAAACAGATAAGTAAAATCTGTACTTGAAAATGCTCTTAAAAAGAAATCCTCTAACACCCCCACAAAAGAAACTAAGGGATAAGCACCTAAGAAACATGATTATATCCAGAAAATTTTACATAAAACATGGTCAAAACCAAATAAAAGAGATATAACTATGAAAAGCATATTCCATGGACAATATCACCAAAATGTGCCATGCTGGAGAATTTCTGAGATGCAAAGTTTTAAAAATCTAATTTAAACTTGTCTAATTCCAAGAACATTCCAAGGCCATAAGATAAACCCAAAAATGAAATTAATGAAACTCCTATGTGAAATTCAACATTGACATATAAACTAGAATATGAACTTAGACATATTTTAACTTCTAATTAATCTATTTCTCCATTTCTGTTCCTGTATGATAGCTGAGGCTATTCTCTGACTCCTAATCCCACCTTTCTTTCTCCATTAAAAAACTGTCTTTCAGCATTGTTCATTCACTTGGAGGACTTAAAGCTGCACAAACTTTGTGTGAAAATAGAGTCAGTCTTCAGACCTTCTGATTCTTGCTTTACAAAGAGCAGGTTCCTTGGCCATGCTTAAAACCTCCTCTGAGGTCTTCAAAGAGCCTTGCAGCTATTATTTTTCAAAATGTAAAACAAAATAAAACAAGACATTTTGAACAGCCAAGCTAAAAGCATGTTTACTATATTGAGAGGACTGCATCTTAGCTGTGAGGATTTGCCTTAGATTTACTTGGTGTTCTTGTTTTTTTTCCTGCTCTTAGAATACTTCATTACTGATGAGTGTTTAAATAACAAGGGAGCTGCAGCCACACAGCTTTGTTTACATCAAGTGATATAGAGCTGTAAGATCTTGAGTTTTCTTCTCATTTTGGAAAGAAAATTAATATACTTAGTTCTTTCCTCTGGACCTTCTCAGTATAGCACAATTGTTTGATCATAACAGGACTAGTTATGCCCTGGCTTGTCTCCATGGCCACAGCAAAAGAGGAAGGAATAAGGAGCTTTCCCCTGTGGCACATGGGTCAGACAGACTCATAGCCCAAATGCTTGGGGGAATGCAAGCACTGCGCCCTAATTGCTCTGCTGGGAAGCCAGGGTGGTCAGCGAGGAAGGGCTCAGCCAGAGGCATGATGCAGCAGCTTCTGTAACAGTTTCCATGTTGCTGTTCATCCCAAGTATCAGAGTACATCCAATTCATGCCAGGAGAACTCTTCCAAATACAAGTCTATGCCTTGAAGGCATGATCTAGCTCTATGTAATTATTTCTTTATAGCTATATTATCAGCATGCGAGTTTCTTTATCCTGACTGGCCACTCTAACTCAGCCCTGAATGGCACTCACGCTCTGAGTTCCCATGGATCAAGACCACTGGGAAATGCAAACCATGCTTAGAGAAAGAGCCAAAAGAAGATAAAATTAAACTCTTTTCCAAGTGCCTCCATGAAGTAACTGGGATACAGAGAAGTTCATCAACTTCCATGAAGAGAGAGAGAGGGTGTAATTGCCTAGTGCAGTGCAGCCTCATGTGGCCTGCTCCAAGCTAGCCCCAGGCTAACAGTACATCTACACAGCACAGAAATACTGCGAACCTGAAATCTGCCTTGTCAGTGATGCTCAAGCTTATAAGCATGGCTGGTCTGCAAGGCTAGTTTGTTAAGATCCTGTGCTGTTTCTTGGCTGCTTCTGCTACTGGGACTGGACTGTTCAGAATGGATAAGCGATGCATCCAACTTCATTTCATGGTATAAACATCCCCTGTCATTTACACCTAGTTTTGATGAGGACTCAGGTTCCCTGAACACTACCCATTTATTCCAAGTACCATCAAGGCCTCTTGATGGTGACAAGAAGGCAATTAATAATCAGGGTGTCTCTATGCTGCAGGCTTCAGAGGAGTAGAGAAATTAGCAAGCAAGCTGTAAACAGCTTATCTCAAGTATCAGAAAGAGTCTTATCAAGCACTGCAGATCTCAGCATGGACTTACTTAGAGGTCAGGTGCTCTGCAGTCCATAGTGCAAAGGCATAGCAGGTTCATGAACATGAGCTACTTGGCCTCCCTCTATGCTGCTCTGTACCCTCCAGTTGAGGTTATGTCCTAAAGGTCAAACTACTGAGATCAGAAAGCCACCTAACACTGCCTCTCCACCATGTGAACTGCACACACAAAGCACAGCCTGCACGTAAAATTTCTGCCTCAATTTCCACTTCGTTCTCATTAAGGATCTGGGAATGTAATAGAAAATCTTGTAGTTGATTATAAGGGGATTGGAAATACATAACCATGAATTCGCACTACCCTGTTTCACCCCACACTTAGTGAAGCATTCATTGTTCTTGGTATTTTTCTTGCTGTGTAGAATATAAACAGTTTTCTGTCCTGGCTTTTACTTATATTTTTGTGATAGGACAGGAAATACTGGTCTTTGAGAGCACCAGCAGGTAATGACATCTTTTTGATCTTATTTTTCCTTCTTATTGTCTTGTCTCTTTGTCCTCTTATGCAAACTTGACCTGGAAAAAAATATGAACTCTTCTATAACACAGACACCTGACACCATCATTCACTTTTAAAAATTTCTGCCTTCAGGGATTCTGATTTCTTTGTAGATTAAGTGCAGTTGTCCTTGACTTTTACTTACAGTCTGAATATGCATTAGTTTAGGACTAAATCCACAAAGAAGGCTAAATCCCAGCAGACTCTCGATTCTGCATATTGTATGGAAACCCTCTATCCCTTTATGCAATATCTCAATGATTAGCAAATGCATTGAGGTTCAGGTCTTTGTGACCTCTAGTTGCAGTGTTAGTCTGCAGGCTCACTCCAGCTGCAGTATGAAGTGGTGTCTCACAGTATTTCCTGCTGCATTTTTCCACTCCTCATGGTATGGTGAGATTGGGCATAGGATAGTCTCTGAGCTGCATTCACAGCTGGAAAAGTCACACAGGAAAATGAAGGTCAGTTCCTACCTAGTCCAACAGCCACTGTACCTTCAATGAGCGATTGCCACCCAAGGGATCCTGATGCTTTGAGTGGAGCTGGACCAGCTCCAGCAAGGAAATAGTGCAGAGATGAATGGGGCTGTTCAGAGTGAGAGGACCTAAATGTACTTCCCTGATGGCTTCCTTCTTTTAGAGATACCAAAAGCTCAGCATCAGTCTCATCCCTTCCAGACTGAAAGGCCAAGCATGAGGAAAATCTATAGAAGTGAGCGCATGGCTGCCACTGTGAGCTGTGAGCATGATAGCCATGGTCAACAGCAGCTAATCTTCACATGACAAACAGATGTAATTCTTATAACTTTCAACTGGTTTTCTGCAGAATTGTACAGATTTTTCTCAAAGTAATTAAAATAATAATTATGCTATAAAAACATTTTACAAGATAATCTCCTCTTCAATTTCCTTTAATATTTTCTGGGGAATTACTATGAGCAACTTAGAAAATAGGTAATTGAATTTCAATTCTATTACCATTTTGACAGCCTGAACTCTATCCCAGGGTGACAGATTTAATTTCTCACACATGGCTTATATTGTTTTAAAATGGAATAATAAGTGGCATGATATTGTTTCTTGCCATGGCATCTAAGTCATTATTTAGCAGTATATCCGAAGTATTTCTTCTGAATTGATAGCCATTACAATTTTTAAAGCAGAACCTCAGCAGGGATAGATTGATGCAACACTGCTGGAATCAGCTGTGCTGTACTGATACATACAAGCTCAGGATTTAACCTGTGCTATTGCTCTTGGGTTTTTTTATCCTTTCACCAAACTTTAGCATATTTTTCTTATCAATGGTCTGGACCAAGGCATGGAAAAAAACCCTGTGAATTCAGTGTAAGCCCAGCCCTGCAACCCAGTGAGCTACATAAGGGGTGATGTGTCATTGTCAATTTGTACTGAAGACAATGGCAGCAGAAGGTGCTCTGCCTCTTTCCAGCAGCACTCAGCAACTCATACAATTTAGGCTGCAGAAACAAGCTTTGTTTGTATAGCTGCCAGAGACATATTTACAGCTAATTCCAGAGACATCAATGCTAGAATAAGTCAGTGCAGGGAAAAGGGGGATAGCTCTTCTGAATGCTTCTTTCCAACACAAATTTGAAGGCTAATAAGCATTACATAATATTGCTGCTTTCAGTTCAAAATCAAGTAGTTTAATTCACCTCTGAAATAACAGGCCTGTATTAAAATACTCAAGAGCGGATATAAATACTTGCCTTCTGCACAAGCTAATAGCTTTTCTGCATGCAAGGGTAGAGGAAGTTTAAGAAGGTCATAATTTCCTACTAGCTATATAAAGCAAGGGTCACTTGGAGGTGCCACGCATCTCAAAATGAGTTGCAAAAGTTCAGAGGAATCCCTTGATAATGGCACTGCCTTTTCTATTTCCATGATGCTGAATTTTAGTACTGTTTTCCAGAAAGGAAGTTTCTGTCCTATTTGTTATATAATGTATGAGAAAATACAGGTTAACACAGAGCAGGATGTCTGATAGCTAATCTCGAAAGGAGCAAGCTGCTACACCAGAAAACAAGCAGAGTCTAAAATAACTATACAGACTTAATAACTAAGTAAAGTCAGTCCTTTACACTTGCTTTGCATTCTTAGGAACCATTCCACCAAAATCTTTTGCCTCAATTCCTGAAATGAATTTTGTGATAACACAATACAGACTTCAGGTTTTTGTTTATGGGGCAGACAGGTTTATTTGCACACTAACCCAGCCCTGCTAAGGTGAAATGAAGGAGCTATCATTTTTAATCCTGTAATAATTTCAGACACAGCAGTTGCAGCAGTGGGAACTGTATTTCTGTACAATTCATTCCTTCCTCTTGCAGTCTTCAACACAAACCTCACAAAGACCCTAGAGCAGTGCTCAATAAGAACAGAAGTGAGGGCCAGCCTGTGATGTTCTGCTGAAGCTATTGCAATCTTTTCTCAACCTGGTAAAGCAGAAGACTGTAGGTAAAGATATTATAGATGGAGAAGCAGTTTGAAGGATGATATATCAAATGGGAGGATAACACTGTGGAGTTGGTGATGGAATTAAAGTATTTATATCTTCTTTATGATAGCAGTAATATCTATCGCCTCTGCTTATCTGTACCATTGAGAATTTGCCTCATGTGAGAACCCCTGTTCCTTCCTCAGTAGAAGGCAAGACAATTATTTAATATTTCACCTGACTTAGTGCAGAATTTTGGAAAATTTTGTATAATCAATGTGGACAAGGTGAGAAATATTTTGGGGAAGGCTTGCAGGAATTAAGGAGTAATTACTAAAGGATGTAGAAATATTCCAGAACATGTAATTGCAACACAGGCCTTCCAGCATTTTAAAGACCCCTAAAGGTACTGACACACTTGCATAAAATCCACTAGAAGAAAATGAAAATGTGTACATATTAATAGTTAGCTTCATCTTGAGGATCGAATCAATCTCCAGCAGCATTGGTAGGTTAATCAATGCTATTCCACTAAAACTAAACCAGTTCTTGACAGCAACAGACCTCTTCTGCCCACACAGGTGGCAAATACAGCAGGGAACTAATCAGGTTTTTGAGCTCACAGTATCATATTTTCTTTGGCCTGAGGTTGTGCAGATGTCAAACGAAAACGGACACTTGCAAACCAAAATAATTGCAACATAACTTATTTGATACCTTGGCTTAACTGAGACAGAATTGTTGCCTATCTGGCCTCAGTTTACCACTGGTGAGTTCAGGAGAAGTTGTAGAGGGCTTTTCTTGCAACTGGCACATTAATAATCAGCACTTCATACTGCTATGGGGCAGCTGGTACTGAAGAGTAAAAAAATATTTTGAAAGAGAAAACTAGGGATGAAATACATAAATGATGAAATGGAAATGCAATATCTTTGTCCTTTCATATTTGCTAGGTTATAAGGATGTATTTAGCCTAAATTGCAATGAAGTTCCCCTGTGAACCATTATTAGGAAGTCAAATATATAAAAAAGTATGCTATTCAGAAGCCAAATTTCATAAAACCATTGTAAGTAGACAGATTTACCTTGAGGAGTTTGTAGTCAGGGATCTGAATACTTACCAGAAATTCCTGTCTTCCCTTCTTCAGAGCATTCAAACTCGAGGAACATGTCTACAGGAAAGTATAGAGAAAAGTTCAAGCATGCAGTGAATCAATAGGATGTAGGCATGAAATGGCTGTGAAGTAACTAGGAGATAAGTGGATTAATCTGGCACAAATATTGGCAAGATTTTTTTCTGCTTGAGTCTTTCTAGCTGAAATTTTAACTGAACATGGAGCCTCCTGTGGGGTGCTTTACCTCCTGCAATCCCATTTATCTCACTGACTAAAATATTCAATTCCTTCTAAAGAAAAAACTGTTGCCCAGAAAATTAGCTACATGCTTCCATGACCCATTAATTGTGAAGGAAAATATGCCAGTTTGATATTTAACTGATTTTTGAATGGTAATATTATTTTTATATATGGTCAAAGTGAACCTCAAAACAAAAAGATCATTTGAACTGAAAAATCAACACCTAAGAAACCTCAGTATAAAACAAGGATTTTTTTTGAAACATATTTTTGTTGTTGTGTTAGTGATTTTGTTTTATTCCTGGGGGAAGAATGTGATAAAATCAAAGCAAAATTGCAAAGCATTACAACGTCCATGCATCTATGTTTTGGATGCAAACTTCGACTCCATGTTAGAAACCACAGCAGTTGTAAGAGTAACTGATGCACAAAGAGTTATCACTACAGTTAAGAGCAAACCTGTCTGACCTGTATGACTGAGGAAGTTCACTTATACCTGTACACAGGTACAATTAAGCCTGTCATGCACTATATCCAGAATCCTTGCTGCTAAGTGATTCTCCACCTGCTCTGGTTAACTGGTTAGAGTATGGATACCAACCATCCCTTGGAGATGTCACAATGCATTCAGGAAAAAAACCATTATATTGTTCTGAGCAACAACTGCTCAACAACTGTCCTATGAGCCTTCCAAGCTCATAGGACAATAAATCTACCAAGCACAATCTGGTTTCCTCTGCAGAAGCATTTCAAGATAAAGAGGAAAGTATTTACAATGATTTTACACTCAGATGTTCTTAGTTTCTCTTTTTTTCCTTAAATTTGATGTGAACTTGTAGGAAATTATGTGCTTATTTATGTTAATGTAACACTAAGGTTGATAAATCAAGTTCTCAAATGTCATGAAGTGCAGAAGTCAGGCTGTAGGCTCAACCTTTACTCTGGCTCTTTGCCTCTTTCTTAAAATATAGTCTGTCTTTATGTGCTTATAAATTATTACTCAGACTACATAGGAGTCAGTATAACACTAACTGGTATTCTCTACAAAGCTTTATAAATAGTAAACAGCATGACAGAAAATGCTGAGCAGCTGGGCTATATAAGAAAAGGAGCAATTTACTCACAAATGCTTCCGTATGTTCTTCCTTGTGTTTCAGTTTGGCATGATCATCTCTGTCTTGATAGCTTCTCTGCCATTATTCATGCAAGGAGATTTTGTATATCATTGGTATTGTGGAGGTGCTGTCCTTCACAGTGATACTGATATTCATGTGCAAATGAAAGCATTCATATATGAACACAAGTATTCTTTTTTTCCTACTAGGACTGCTGGCTTCTGAAGATAAGCCTTTCTGGCTTCAAAGAAAAGAAGGGAACACCTTGGAAGTAAAAAAGTCTGTAAGGCCTTCTGCTTCCTGGACAGCCCTGACTGAACAGCTAGCAGCAGTAGCAGGACAGGACTCTGTGCAAGGTTGGATTTGTCTAGGATCCCCCTTATAGCCACAATAAACACCGATTGCACAATGGCAGCTATCGTCCAGTGTGGGCAAGGAAGACAAGACTGGTCAATATACACCTTACTGCCTGTTCTTTAGGGAACAGTCACTCCACATTCACCTTTCTTACTCCTTCACCAAGTAAAGCCCTGGGATATCAGCAGAGGAGGTGTATGGTAAGGAAACTTCCCTATCCAGCCATCCAGGAGCCACTCTGACAGTCACACACACCACCTGAGCTGGGATCACAGACTCTTCAAAACTACACCTTGCTGGGGGTTGTTGGCTCCTGCTGTGTCTCTGTGCCCAGTTACCTGGCTGGTGCCATCGGTCTCTGTGCTCTTTGTTATGCAAAGGATCCGTACTTGACTCTTTCTTGCCTAGGACTCCTACCACCCAGAGCTCAATCAGTGCAGCTTACACTGCAGTTTGCACACCAGCCTACCTACACTGAATTTATTCCTCAACATATATTTTAAATGATGTGTTTCATATGTACATGTACAACAGTTTCATAGAAGGGAGGCACGTAGGGTTCCATCTTCTGTCAGAACCCCAGCCCAGCATCTGTGCTCTTTTCTGCGTCGAACTGGGAAAAGTACCCTCTTGAAGAGCAGAAGTACTATGATGGCTGCTCATGTATGTGCAAAATGTCTCTTCCATGTGTGTTACAAAAGTTGTGTTGAAACATGAAGATTTATTTTTCAAAACAGTATATTATCTGCTGAATGAATGGCAAAGAACCTGGAAGGTGACATGTCCTATCATGGCAGTCTTATGCAAACTGTTAAACCCCTGGCACCTTAAGAAATATAAATGCCCTCCTACAAGAAAGAGAGACTAAAGATACTGGATATAAGCATAGATATAGACTGTCATGTATAGACTTTGTCAAGATTGTTTTCAGATTATCATTGTGATATGATTAATTTAAAGAAAGTGTTTCTGCAGAGCTACCTACTTTGTCATGTAGGCAATTATTGAGGGATATTTCTAAGTATGATTATATTCAAATGCTTTTTGTACAGAGTGAAAAAGTGTCTTCACTTTTAATAATGCATCTCACAACTTCTGGTATCTACAGGTGGAATGCAGTGTACACAGAAGAAAAGTACATTAGTTTCCACCTCTTTCATATATGTAACTGGGAACGCATGACACATGGTGATTCACTAAGGTAACTGCATCATAAGATTCCCATGAAAACAGCTTTGTAGCACAGCATTTATGGGAACATCATATGGAGGACACCAGAGCACATGATCCCCCCTTCAGCATTGGTCCTCTGATACAAAACCTCTTTGGAGACAGAGTGGGCTGTAATCCTTTACTTCTCTCTCCCACCATGCCTGGAGTTCCACACCTGTGGCTTCATCCTGGGGCCAAGGAGTCCCATTCCTGCCCTGCAGCCCATTCATGGAAACGTGGCACTTTGGTGGGAAGCTGGCCTTATGACTGAAACACAGTCAGAAAGAAGAGAGGAGAGGCTTAGATGCTTGTAGATATCAGATCCGTTTTGAACATGAAGCTGTCAGGGGGTAAAGAGTATTTGAGAAGGCTGTGCTTTTATTTCTCAGCACGTGAAGGAATATAGTCCAAATGATATCCTGGATACACCCCATCTAAATATGGATGCACCATGTTAGAAAGAAGTCAGCTGGTCAAGGTTATTAACCTGGATGATGTCTGCTGAGAATTATCAGGCTCCCAACAGCAATTTTCATCACAGAAGTAAGCACAGTATTATTATGTCTGAGATTGAGAACTCTTGAAATTTTGATAGGTTTCAGTCAGATGCTTGTCTCTGGACACAAAGAAAAATTTTACAACTGTAGCACTGCACAGTTGTCCTAGTTTTAAATAAATTATTTCTACTTTAGCCAAAGATGTGATGCATGCTGCTTTATAACAAGAGCCTGCTGCATCCATATTTTTGAGTGATCTCAGATTACTCTTTGTGGAATTATTTTTACATACCTCATATAAGGATGTGTACTTGCCTTGAGGCTATATTCAAGAACAAAGGCTTGCTCTAAGTGACATGTTTGCATTTTGCATCTGTATTGGAGATTAGGAGGGAGAAAGACACCTCCAGGTGTTGGGGGAAGGTCACAAAGCCTGTTCCAGCATAGCAGCAGGGTATCCACCTGGATCAGCCAGGTTGAGACCCAGTGGAAGAACTGGTAGACCCTGCTCCACCACAATCATACACCGGTGAAAGGAAAGAAAGCCTATTCATTGTGCGAGGAAAGGATAGTTCACCGCAGAATTGAAGCGTCACAATTTACTTCTTGCTCCTACTGCGTGCAGTGAGTACAAGCTCTCCTCCAATGTTTTGGGTACCTTTCACCATAATATTCATTTTGGGCATTACCAATGGCATGATTTAGCCTAATGTGAACAAATCCCCGGCAAGTCAATTTTTTTATGCAAGTCTGTTGGTATATCATAATGTTATGTTTCAGTTCCCTTCCGTTAAATGCTATTCTTTGCATCTTAAATTATTTCAGACAATTTCCTTTAACGTTAGCTAGAATTAACATTTACATTGTGATATATTGCAAATGACATCTGTTGGAGCAACATTTTCCCCCAAGAACTATATTTCCTACCAGCCAGCTAACCTCAGAATTTTTGGGAATTATTATATAATGTTGTATCCAATCAAAATAAATGTGTTCAGCTTTCCTATAGGCAGTGGCATTAAATAACAGTTACACAGCTCAGTCCTCTCCCCACTAAATTTGGTGGCAAAATTCCCACTGACTTCATGGGAGCAGGATTTAGATCATGGTTGATTTACTTTAACATTCATAGAAATTATGGGTTAACCTCTAAAAG
>NW_008689561.1:99806-119654 GCF_000695815.1 Acanthisitta chloris
CCTAGATATTTTAAACATATCTGTTGCTGCTACTTATACGTCACTCCATGTACTTTCAGTCTCCCTTTCACATGCTTCCATTAATTGCACAGAAATGCTTGTGAACACAGCCAAAACAACTGGAATAACTAATGCCTATTTTTAGGGGCAATTGCAATCAACATGAAGTGTAAATTTACTTACTCCACTTTCTCCAGACAAGAAAACCAATCTTTTGAAGGTTAGCTGCCAAAGTAAAATCCAGAGAGGAGATTTTGCAAATTTAACCACACCTATGCACAAACTTAAAACTCCCTTACTGTCCCACTAGACTCAGAGGTGTCTAAATTCCCTGGCCTCCTAAGCAACATCCTATATTCTTGTGGGGAAAAAAAATGTTTCCAGCTATATGACATTTGGGGTGCCATTTTTTTTCCAGATTATTGCCAGTTCCAGCCATGCCCCAAGCTTTTCCCAGTCAGTTCTGCCATTCCCAACTCAAATGAATGAGCAGTGTGAAAAGTTGCTTTACACGGAGGAGCCACAGACTAAGGAAATACTTAAATCCTGACCCATGCTGAGAGGGTGAGGAAATTCTCCATGCAATTGCTCTAAACCCGTTTTAAGAAAGAGACTTCCCTCAGGAGAATGCCTCCAGGTCAATCCTTCCAGATGTCCAGAACACCTTGTGGAGAACAGAGTTACTGAACATTTCAGGAGACTTTAACATTTAACATTGCACAAACTGCCTTGTTTCTGCAAAAATCTCGAGAGACAACATACCTCCACAGCGTGAGACTCTCTCTGTCTTTTCAGACTTCAAGAAAAGGGATGGTCATTTGTTGCAGGCCCAAACAAACAGTAA
The DNA here is from genome assembly GCF_000695815.1 of Acanthisitta chloris. NCBI lineage: Eukaryota > Metazoa > Chordata > Aves > Passeriformes > Acanthisittidae > Acanthisitta > Acanthisitta chloris. Next base: position 100,651 of record NW_008689561.1, read on the forward strand.
ATATCAATATTTCTTGCCTGACTCAGCTGCCCTACTTAGTGTATTGATCTGCCCTTGTCTTCCCATTTCTGTTTCTGTGCTCTGAGGGAGGACAAATAAGCAGGTTCACAGCATTTATTTATGCCAGCTCACCCCAACACCAGTCCCAGGGGTACAACAAGAATTCTTATTTCTTCCCTTTCCTTTGCAGGGGCACAAAATGCAAGTCACATCCTAGCTTGCCACACTCTACTTCTCAACATTTGTGAATAAAATATGTGAATGTAGAAGCCTGGAAATGTTACTGGAAAGGGCACATGGGGCATAAGTTGTCTGCAGTCCCACATGCCTCAGTATCTCTACCTGCACTGCCAGCTGAGGAAGAACACACAACTTCTCTCCTTCATCACAGCTATACCCTGCCTGACTTGGAAGCACAGTTACAAATTAAGTGCAATCTCTTATCCCACCATGCAGATAATTTACAGGAATAATGTCAGCAAAGGCATAAAAACCAACCAACCAAACCAAACCAAGCCAAGCCAAACCAAACCAAACCAAACCAAACCAAACCAAACCAAACCAAATCAAACCAAACCAAACCCCCAACAGATAATTTCTTTTTTTTAGTTTCAGATCGATAATATTCCTTTACTGGCTTAGAATCTGAATCCTTTTTTGTAATTGCATGAACTGTAATACCTTATGCTTGGTCTTCTTAAATCTCATGAGATTCCCATGAGCCCACTTCTCAAGCTTATCTAGGCCTCTCTGGCTGGCATGCCATCCTTCAGGTGTGGCAACCACTTCACTCAGCTTGGTGTCATCTGCAAATTTCCTGATAGTGCACTTGATCCCTTCATCTATGTCATAAATGAAGATATTAAATAACACTCATCCCAATACAGACCCATGAGAGACACCACTTGTCAATGATGTCCATCAGACTCTGACAATTGACCACTACCCTCTGGATATGACTGTCCAACCACTTTCTAATCTATCCAACAGTCCATTCATCAAATTCATCTCTCTGCAATTTAGAGAAAAGGATGTTGTGGGAGACCATGTCAGAGGCTTAACAGAAGTCCACATCAGTGACATCTTTAACCCTCCCCTTGTCCACTGGTGTAGTCACCCTATCATAGAAGGCCACTCAGTAAGTCAGGGAGGACTTGCTCTTGGTGAAGCTGTGCTGGCTGTACCAAATCACTTCACTGTCCTCCATGTGCCTTAGCATAGCTTCTAGGAGAATCTCTTCCATGATCTTCCCAGGCACAGATGTGGGGCTGACAGATTGGTAGTTCCAAGGGTCCTTCTTCCTACCCTTTTTAAAGGTGGGTGCAATGTATCCCCTTTTCTAGTCTCCTGGGACTTCACCTGACTGCCGTGACTTTCCAAGTATCATGGAGAGCATCTTGGCAACTGTATTGGACAATTCCCTCAGGACTCTGGGATGCATCTCATTGGGTCCTATAGACTCATGTACATTCAGGTTCCTCAGGTGGTTAACAGCCTGCTTTTCATTTACAGTGGGAGGGACTTTGCTCCCCAAGTCCCCATCCTGCTGTCCATCCTCTTAAGTGTTGTGGGAAGAGAGGTTGCCATTGAAAATTGAGGCAAAAAGTTGTTGAGTACCTCAGCCTTCTCTTCATACATTGTTACCAGTTTTCCATTATTGTTTATTGGGGTGGGGGAGGAGTACACCTTTTTTGACCTTCCTTTTCCAGTTAACATGCCTGTAGAGGCCCTTCCTGTTTTTCTTTTCGTGCCTTAACAGGGTCAGTTCCAGCTTCACCTTGGCCTTCCTCACCCCATCCATGCAAAAGCATACTTCATTTCTTTAGTCTTCCCAGGTCACCTGTCCTAGTTTCAACTATGCATTTGCTTCTTTCCTTTTAGTCTGACTAGCAGGTCCCTCCATATATCATAACAATTCAAAAGTCCAACAAAAAGAAGTCAAGTCCTTCTACAGGAAAAAAAAGCGCAAACTGAAACAGAACACCACAAAACATTTAAAAGGAATGTTTTTAGTTTTCTTTAATTTTATAGTAAAAATGCTACCTCCCTTTTATTTATTCTTCCATAATATCCTAATACTAGTAAAATATACCAAGACACTTAGAACAGAAATTGGTGGTACTACGACAGGATCATTCAGATTTTGCAAAAGTTAGTCATGTGACCAATCTGACTATAACTATTTTTGTAACATCACTTTGGATTTACCTTTGTGATCATCTAATTTTAAATGACAAGAGAAAAAAAACTTGTAGTTTTTGAAAATACCAGCTACTGCTACAGGTTTAGAGACTTGTCATAAAGTCCAAATATGATAACGGGGGGCCAGAATTAGCTGTAATGATACAGCAGATTCTTAAAAATACATTTTTTTCCTTCAATTCAGAATGCAGGAATTAATTTAGAAAGAAGAGGTAAAGAACCAATATTTCCTGCTCCTCTCAATTACTGAAACATCTTGAAAGTCACTAGAGCTATGTAGATTTAAATTGATGAGTCTTGAACATTAGTTTTTCTCTTTTTTTCAGCCATGAAAGCAGCACTTCTAGGTTAACTGAGTGTAAAAAGATTCCGTTTTCTTCCTGAGTCAGAAAGTAACCTGAAACAGAGCTCCAAAAGAACTTTTCACTTAGTCTCAACATGCAGTTACTGTTCAATCCATATTTTAACAGTATTTATTAGACTTCAGCTAGTTCCTATGGGTAGCAACCAGTTATTCATTCATTTACTTTATCTTCTACACTCACCATTAAAAAGTAAATAAAACAGAAATCTACACCACCATATTTGTAATGGAATGTGGCAACTGATATCTCGCACCATGGGAGCTCAGTATTTACTGAGAACAATTCAATCCAAAAAATAATTACTTTTGTAAAATTTATGCAATTGGTATACCACATTCAACTATTTTTACCAAAAAAGAAGGACTGCAGCACTGATCCTAGCTTTTCTACTTTCAGGAAACTTCGCCTGCAAATTTGCTAAGAAATTGCAGTAAAACATTACCCTGGAAGGACACAGATTTTGAGAGCCTCAAACAGCCTGTGGGATGCTGGTCCACACAGGACAATTTCATTGTTTCTGCACTTAAAATGCTTCCTAGCCCTTCCCTCCAGTCTGCATTCATTGAGATGAAATAACCAGAATGAGGCTTGACCAAGCAGGGGGAGTCCCAAAGCCTGCATCAATCAGCTAAGCTCTATCAAAGTCAATGAGCCAGTTTATCCTGGCTTAGGCACAGGCCCCTAATCTCTATAAAAGTATTCATCTACACATTTGGTACAATAAAACCCAACAAAGCTGTGAAATTTCCATTTCCAAGTTGGATAGGTCTGTGGAGATTGGTCATGGATGAAGCAACCCTGATCTCAGTGCCAGCAGGGGAAGGAAGGATCCCCTCTGGTGCTGTGCCTGGCCATTGTCACATGAAAGACAGCATGTGATGCCCTGGGAAGTATTAACCTGGAGTACAGTGTCTCCCTTTTTGTCTGCTAGAGCCAGACCTCCATGCGTATAAACAAACATGCAGTCTAGTGCCAGGTATCAGCTAAGCCTTCCACCAAACACATGCTTTCACATATTTATTTATGCAGTGTCTGCATTTAAAGGTCACTATGGATTACCTTGACTTAATATCACCTGGAAAGTTCTGTTAACCACAAGTGCTTAATCTGTATGTCATTCCTTGAGCTAATGAAAAACATTAGCTTGCATTAAGGTGCCTCTCAACTCACTTTTCTGCATCCTCTGTTTATAGGTATGTCTTTGGAGTTCTTGTATTTCACATTCCTAATATAAATTTTACAAGTGTGAAAGAATTTCTGGTGATAGTGCTTTTGCTATTCTGACTCTAAAGGAAAATATACCATTGATTACAGGCCTCCTGTCAGTTAATACTGTTTTTTCTTCAGGTTTTGTTTATTTGTTATCGATTTATTTAATTTTGCCTATTGCTGGTTTTGCTCACAAATGTGACAATGGAACAAAAAACAAAGGACAAAAAAAGTCATATTAATTCTCCATTAGTCTGTGTTCTTACTTACACCAGGCATAATTTGAAACCATATGTGTGTTTCATATTGTGCCAGTATAAATGACTACACAGGCGCAGAGCAATACAAAGTCTGCCCTAAAAATCTGGGATGTTCAGATCACCCATGAGCACTGTTACCCAGGAGACCAGTTTATGCAGTGAGGTTAGAGGAGATGGCTGGAAGGGAAGTCTCACCTTGAGTTAATGATCCAACATACTGCAGATTTGAAAAGTGAAAATTGCAGAGCAATAAGTGACTATAAGTGACATGAGTCCCATTGTGCATACAGCTGAACAGACAGAAATGTATGTAAACAGCCTTACTATTTCAAACCTCAGGATCATATGTGTGGGAATAGCCTCAGATAATCTACCTCCTCTAGGACAGATTGCTAAGGGATTTTTCAAATTTATTTTTCCAGTAAAGCCAGCCTTGTATATCTTGTCACATCAGCAGTTTCATTGAGTTGATTAGAGTGTGACATAAACAGCTGGATCACTGGAGGTACAAGGGCCTGAAAGCATGCTGGAAAGGAAAAGGAAGAAGTAATTAGTGGTATAATCCAGTAAGTGGTTTAAAATCCAAAGGGCCACTGGGAGTGTAAAAAAGAAGGTGGCTGCATTTGCTTGCGCCTGAGAGATGCTATGGAGGTGGTGAGACGAGAAGTGAGGTCTCCTGTGAGAAGGTGAGCAGTGATGTCTAAGACAGCCCTTTCCATAGGAGTAACACTGGATTCAGGGGTGTTTAATGTGAATTCCCCCACCAACATCCAGCTTTGTCACAGACAGGAACATCTGAGACATGACAGACACTGGGTTATGTCCAGATGCCAGCCTGACTGCTGGGAGTTGCTTGCTCCAGGTAAACCACAACCTGCCTGGGTCCACACAGGCAGGTGGCATCTCATTCCTTCACCAGTTTGACCTGTTTTGCTCAGATAATTTCCTACTTTGCCCTTCAGCCCAAGTATGGACTAGTGAACACGTCCTTCCTCTTCATGTCCCAGTTGAGAGGGTCTGCATTTTCCCATGTCTTTTATAGTTATGATTTTATCCTTTTGTGAATATCTCTATTCTCAGAGAATCTGAAGAAAATCTCATTCTCTTTCTTGAATGCTTTCCCTTTGACTTAGTTTGCTGTTCTTCACTTTTATGACTATAGCCTTCTTTCTCATTATTTACTCTGCGTACCATATCAGTATTTCAGCTCATTTTCTTGTACTTTGATCTCTTGTGCACATTCCCACAGTAAATGTCATTTCCAAGAACTGTGATTCTGTGATCCTGAGACTCCTATCTTTTACTCCTGTGTTGAGAGTTGCAATAGCTTTTCTTTCTTTTTTTGACTCTCTTTCCTTTTCACTTAATTTTACTGTTTCTTTTCTCTTATGCTTTCATTGCCCTAACAATCCCTGATCATGTATCTCCTTTGCTTCCTACCACTTTATTTTTGCATTTGTGCTGAAATAAAACAGTGGCTAAAGTCAAAGTTGCCCTCCACCACTTCAAATCCTTTTGGACATGCTTTACCTTTCACCCCTTTTCACTCAATTTTGTAGCCCAACCCTGTGTTTCTTACTGAATCTAACAATTCTTGTTTTCACAAAATTTGATTTACTCTCTTTCACCTCCATTCTGTCTCCTTTTTTTCCAAAGATATTGCCTTCATGTACTAGTTATCAAAGCCACAATTTCTAATACCAACTTTGAACATTTTTATTCTTGTGTCACCTCTTAAAATATTTTAATCAAGCAGTCATGATGTGAAAACCCTTTTTCATTTTTATTTAAATACAAATAAAATTCAAATAACAGCACCTTCTGAATTAACTTGTAACAAGCACATTAGTCAAATAAGATGAAATGGTATTTTGAGATATCCTTTCATTTTATTACGAAAAGTATGCTTCAGTCATTCAGGTGCACAGAATTATGAATTGACAATTGAGACTGAGAAGGGGGGTTGTTCTACTTCGTGCTTTTTTTAAGCAAAGCTCTAAAGATTCCCCTGGGATTGTTGGACTTGAGACTGAATGTAAAATCAAAATTTATTTCATTTGTCCCTAAGCCTCAGCAGAAGACACAGACTCTTCATATCTGTCCTGTTTTGCCTGATTGAATACACATTCTCAGGGGAGCCACTGTCTTGAGCCTGGCAGAAAAGACAGTCATTTACCCTACCTGGCCTGTGGCACTGTGACCTGAGAATGGGATCTCAAGTCTGGTGGTCACTCCTCCTGAAACACAGGCCCAAACAGCAGTTAAAAACACTTTGAGCACAGTAAACAACTTCAAAGGGGCAGCCTCACCATTGAGTATCCTGCAGCCTAGTTTTTTTGAAAACCCAGGTAAATACATCATTCCAGACACCTGTAATAAATCAGATGGGTTCGTATGGATGTCAGCCTAGGCAGACAATCCCTGGGGTTTTAGTAAAACAGAAATGTCTGAACTTCACCTAGCCCCATCCATCCTGCCCTGTTCATCTTCCCTCATTCTTAAATCCCACAGGCAAGCCAGGAGCAAAGCAGCATGGCACAGCCCTGGGCTTCGGAATCACAGTCAGGATGGGCTTGCCCACCAAACCTCAGGGCCAGGGCCTCTAGGTTTGGGAACCTAAGCTGGCAGGTAGGTACAGGCATCTTGTATGTGGAATATTTCACAAAAGTGGCCTGTTTTCCAGGATACTAAAGGCCACTTGACAAAGCACAGCTTAAGTAACTTCAACTTGGGATGATATCTACAAGAAGACTCTCAAAGTAAACCATTTCTGGAATGGTCATCAGCACTTCTAAATAGGGTTTTGAATAGTTAATGTTTTGGCATGTTCCCAGAAGACAAACTATTTTCTTTCTGTTTAATGAGCACCAATTCTGATACTGCTGACTGTTTTTTTTTCCAAGCAGTTGTGAACACCCACCTAAAATCTGAAGATGTTGCTGTTTTCAGAAAGTAATGTTTCTGAGGGAAGCAAGGTTTATTTTTTCATTCTGATCTACCTTGCCCAAAAGAAAATAAGTGCTGAAAGTATTTTAGTGCCATAAGTAAAGCTCTGGAAAATTAACACTGATACTGAACTTTTCCATCCTGTAAAAGTCTAGGTTTTCAACCACAAAGAATAAAACATTTTCAGGGTAACAATGCAGGCTGAGAAATTTTATTGCCGCAGATTCTCTGAGGTAACTTCCCCTGAGGATAAGGCACACATTGGAAAACAGGACAGACAGATTAATTTTTCTGCATTTACCAAGTAATTGAGTGTTTTCTCAGTGTTTTGGAAAGTCAAGTAGTTATATGGTTTGATTTGCTATTCATTGAGTCTGGGATTAAGTGATCTCTCATATACAGTATTCCTCAGGTTCTTATGACTTTTGTATAGTCTGTATTGATTTACCATATATTTAATCAGAATTTCTTGTGTCACATGTTTTTGCTGTCTGATAGTCTGAGCAAGAAGTAGACTCAATGTAAACCTCTGTCTCCTTAGAATGCAGCCCTCCCTTCCACTGGCAATAGTAATGTTATAAAATAACAGTCATTAGTCTCTGTCACTGGAAAGCACTTAACCCATTTTTGCCAATCCAGCCTTGGTTTCCATGGAAACAGAAGACTAACACAGAAGACAGAAATTTTTTTATTATTTTTTATTTTTTGCTATTGTTGGATGTCAGCTGCCTTCAAACTTCATTCACAAAACCCTCATTCCTCAACATTCTTTTCCTTACACCTATAGATTTTAGGATTCAGGAAGATACAATCATCTGGGACTTTCATTTTGCTGTGGCTGGTTTAAAAGAAAATTTGTGGCCAGCAAAATATGACAGGATGATAGACTTGGACATTGGAGTCCTCAGTTAATTCCAAAGTGGTCTGAAGTCAGTTTCTCAGAGATGAAATGAAGCCTTAGTGGAGCCTATTGGTCCTGTAATTTATCAGGGGTAGGACAGATAAAAGCTATTACCTAGATTACCACTTTTATCACAATAAGATACAAGTGTAGAGATGACTAGAAGAATACAGAGTCAAACTAGATTTCAGTTACTATGTCCTTAGAAGGAAGGTTTTGGCCTTTCTGAGAAAGCAGAGACACTTCTTTAAAGCCATTTGAAATATATGAATATCTCACCCTACTGCATTAAGGGCTCTTGAAGGATATCTTAGCAATTAAATTATCTTGACTTTAGGTGACATCCAGAAGACATGTGTTAAAATTTTAGAAATTAAATATATCAAATCAAGTTTGTTGTCTATCTATGTAGACAAACACTTTTAAAGCTCACAAGGGTAAACCAGTCACAAAGCATTATTTAGCACACAGTAATGCTAAAGATAACTGCAATATTCCAAGAGTGAAGAAGCTGACCTCCTTTTCCATGCAAAACTTGTTCATGAATAAAAATGTCATTGTTTCATCAATCTTTTTCTTACCAGTAATTTTTGCGACAAAAGCTATGGGGGATAAATGAGATACCCAAAATAACAGATTCACATTTTCTTTTCAAAAGATGACAGATCATGTAAATCACTAACAGAATAGGTTGCCATGCTACACAAACTATGAGACAGGTCTCTCTAAAACAGAGGAGACCCATTATTTCATGTGGTTTTTATTCCTCTCTAATTCAGAAATTTATATAAAAGAGAAACAGCAGAACATCAACAGAGGTGGATAAGGAAGGTCAGAAAATCCACTTTAAAATGTACTTTTTTCTTCTCCATAGTTTAAAAAAGCATCATGGGCCTGCAGAAGCCAAGAATATTTGTAACTTTTATCATTACCTCCCTTATTATCTGCATTGTGCACTATATGGGAACATTCACTGTGAACTAGTGTTTCTCTGTGACAGGTATAGAAGTTTCTGCCTTGAAAAGCTGATGACTTTTGGTTTCAGTGAACATCACCTCATGTGCTGCGTTTCACCTGTTATTGTTGTAAAGTTGCTTTTCTTCATCCCTGACAGGAGAAAATAGAGCAACATAGTCAATATACATATGCATTTTTTTACATCCCCAAACAATAACTTATTTTCATATCTGTGCATGTTCCTCCATAAACAGCACATTGTGACACTTTATCTTTGTTTCACCATTGCTAAAGAAAAAGGTCTGCTCAGGCTCCCGATGCTCGCTGAGAAAAGCTGTTCCAGGCACAGCAGCACAGGCAGCCCAACACTGCAGCCATGACACAAAACACTACCTATGCTTTGCCATCTGGCTTCTAGCAATGGCAACCTTCCTGCAACACCAGCAGAACCTCTCTACAAGTAGCAATTTTAAAATACCTTATATTTTTCCTTGTTGTCCTAGGAGAGACTTATAGGAAGCACAGCTCTGGAATTTCCTTCCCATTCCTTCTACCATAGTGCTGCTTTCTGCCTCCTTCTGAGTCCCTTCCAGCCAACCGCTGATTTCTGCAGTTTGGTGTGGGTCATGATGTTGCCCCAGGTGCCACCACCAGCAATGGAGCAGGAGTCTTACCACCCCACAAGCAATCCCTGGCTCAGAGCAGCCAGACCTCTTTGGCACCACCGGAATTGCCCCTAACCCCAGGGACAACCAAGAGCACAACTCTGAGCACTGTGGCAATGGCCATTTCTCAGGCATCTGAGAAGCTCCCCGGCCTCCACAGCAGGTGTCACCAAGGTTTAAGCAGCTGTTGCCATGTATCTACATCATTAGCAGCACAACTTTGTTAGCACAGTCATTCTCATTGCTGATGGAATGCTGCTTCACACACCCCTGTCCCTAACTGCTTTAGTCAGCCTCCAAACATGCATCAGAAGGGAAATAATTGTATTTTCTGATGAACAAAATAAAATTTGTTCCCCAAATTTATATATACAGGGAACAACTATCTGACAAGATGATCAACAATTTATTTTTTTTATACCATGATATCTGTCATCCCCATGGACTTCTTACTGGGACCACCAATTAACTTCACAGAGACAAATGTGCCACAAAGATACGCTTTTTTGCTGCTGTCACCATGGGACCCATTTCAGTTAACAAGGTAGCAGTGAAACCTTCCAGGTTTTTTTCCCAATTCTCTCAGCTGTCTAGACCCACAAACTTGATTTTTACCAGAGTAAAGACTTCATCAAATTTATTTATTTTCTTCCACAACAGCTAAGCATAACAGTTGGCTCAGCTGAAATGAGCTCAGAGTTTCACATTGGTGCTGTCATAAAGGGAACCATCCCTGATCCATTTCTTTCTTTTCACAATTCTTGATTTACAAGAAGGATGCCTAGAGAAAGTAATATGGGATCTTTACAATAGGTGTTGTGCAGTGGTATCACAGTTTTTGGAATAGATTCTTATAATCTCTCCCCCCAAGTAACACAAAAGCAATTTATAGGAATAAAAGTCTAAAGAGGAACTTGAGAGATGACTTCATCCTTTTCTTGCGCCAAGGCAAGGTGGGATTGTGTAGAGCTACTTGGTGACAAGTAGTAAATATAGCACAATGATGTCCATAACAAGAATTGCTATAGGGAAGTGAATGTCACATTGCAATGTATTTATCACAGTTTCAGTGAAAGTTTTTATCTTAATAATAGCAAAGACATGATACATTCAAATTTGTACTGTTTGCTGTAGGTTGTACTTTCATTTATCCAAATCTTAATGCCAGTGAAAATATAGCAACAGGACTTAGTAACAAATAATTTGCAGAATGTAAATTTAAAAAAAAGACTGTAATGCTGACAGAAAATGTATTATTTGGAATAAGTCCTTCATTTTATTTGTATATTGTGAGATACAAGTATTATTTATATATATATTGTCTGATGCTTTTTAGATTTTAAAGACAAATTAGTAAAGCAACTTAAAATTAAAATTAATGCTACAGTTTGTTTTAAAGACACCAGAATTTTTACATTCTAATAAATCTAAAAATGTCTATAAAAGTTTAAAAATGTCTTATCTTGGTTTTGATGGTTTGTTGTTTTTAAACCATGACATTTTACCTGATGAGAACTAAATATTTTGATCCCTTCATTATTGTTTAAAGTACTTACAATGTGAATGGATATAAATCTCTGATAGCTCAAAACATATCCTACAAAGGTTTTAGCAGATGGATTTCAGTACTGAGTGTCATAAGAACAGCCTGCTGAAAACTCATGCCAAGTTATAAACAGACCTTCCCAGTGGACATCAACTTTCCATCACAATTCCCTTGTGATTTTTAGAAGTCAGTACATGCTCTAAATTTTGGTTCTGTGAATGGCTTTGCTTTTCTTACTCTCATAAAGTTCTTGGGCAAACTGTGTCTAAGATTATTTAGGCTGGCAGCTCTCTATTACTCCACCCAATACAGTTCTTCTGCCCTTGTTCATACTCTTCATGAAAATTTTAACAATTTTGCTTGCCTCCATGATTTGAATTTAGAAAGGAGTCAGTGGTTTTCCAGAAAGTAGGACATCTACCTGCACAGAGAGGGCTGAAACATTAGTGCTCTCCAAGGATGCTTAATTGCTACAAGCAACCCTAATTAGTGAGAGGAAACAGGGGGGAAAAAAAAGGCATTAGAATGGACATCTGGTGCAGTTTCCTGATCTCTATCTCTTCAAAATGTAACTTGCAGGCAAAAATTGTAAACTGAGTAGTAAACCTCCTGTGTCCTAATGGATCATGACTGTGAAGAACACAACACTTTGACAAATTCTCTCTTTATATAAACAAACTCCATGTTCAGTTTCTGCTTATGCTTAAAATAAAAAGGAACTTAGCAGTTCATAACCCAGAAAACTTGTCCATTAGTTCCCTTATTGCAACAGCAATGCTGTCTTATGTACTATGAAATTACTTCTACAGGAGTCAAGCTACAGTTTACTGAAAAAACGTACATATAGTGACAGCAAGCAATTATCAGAAGAGGAGGAGGAGGAAGGCTAAAGAGTTTTTGCCTTCTGAGTACAGCATCAGCCAGCTTGAAAGAAGCAACTGTCTGAAGTGTTGACATATCACAGGCATTAATTTCTATCTGAAGTAGAGTGATTCTGGTCTGAGTTGTTCTGTCTCCAAGTTCCCTCCATTGAAGGTTGTTATGTCTTTATTTTCTGGACTGTATATCATGTAATTTTATTTCTCTCCCCATGTTGTATTTAGAGGCCTGTGAACAAATCATCATCTTCGCCTAAGATAGAATATTTACTAATTAATTAAGCACACTTAATCTCTCCTACCTTGTCTTAATTCCTATGATGGAGTAGCAGTGGAAGACCCACTGCATCTGAACTGCCCTCTCATCTCATGGAAAGTCTGGTGAAGAATATGAAACAGATCATAAATGAGAATTACTGTGTCATGCTCCTGGTTGCTGTTCTTTAGCTTGCAATTTTTTATGCATCTCAGAATTGAAAAGAAAGCATGATAACACATAAAGCAAATTATTCCTCTTGGGAAAAAAAACTCCTAAACAATTACAATCTTAAAAAAATACAGAGGAAATTGTTTTCAGCTTCTAGAAGGTGTCTTTTTAATTATTTTGGTAGTACTCTTGGAGTTTTCTTCAAGCTTTCTTCTTTTCTTTTTTTGGGCCATCCAGTCTGGAATTCATTAATGGCCCAAAATACAATCAGAGAAGATCCAACAAGGAAAAAACAACAAACCAAACCAAAGCAAACCCATACCAAAAAACACCAAAAATAAAACAATAAAAAGAGCAAAACAACCCAACCAACCAAAGAAAACCCAAGCAGCAAACAACAACCTGAACAATTAACATAACTGAAAAAAAAAGTAATCAATGTGTCTCTAACTCATGACAAGAGCATTCTCTAATTTAAGGTTAAATCACATGTATGTAACTATTAATAGTTTCCATTAGTGAGTACAAAATTGCTCAGCAAATCGTCATCTGCCTACACATTGACACATATTTTTAGTTGATTAATTTAATTATAATTCTTTATGAAAATTGAGCAAGTAATTAAAATATACATCAAAGGTGAATCCTTCACCTTTTGATTCAGCATGTCTTTCATGCTCCATTTACATTTTGTTGGGAACAAAAATGATAGCTACATTTGCCTATTACCTCTATTTCTACCATCATTTCCCTTTTTATTATTTCTTTGGCTTTTTAATACAACATAGTTCTACACCTAAACATATTATCCAGAAAACAAGCTTTGGGCTATTTTTCTATCAATGTTTATTTATCTGATAAGCTTGAATGCTTTGACTTGGTTCCTTTAAGTCAATGGTTTCATTATTATGACACAGAAAAAAATTCTAAGAAAATTTGGATTGTTAATTAACCTCCTGAGAGAAAAGATGGAGGAAAGATGAAAAATGTAAAATTCTACCTTCAGGAATGAACTGTTATGTTTTTACTTGTAGAATGTTAGATTTTTAGAAACAAATTTTAGTATGCACTTAATATTTTTACTTATTGTGTAGGCAAAGTCCGATGTCTATTTGTTGGGTTTCATTCCAGAAAACACCTCTGTTTCCATGAGAACATGTGTAATACCAAGCATGCACTTGAAAGTCCCTGAACAAGAAGCTCATTAATAGAGTTTAAAAATTTATTAATTGATTCCCGTAACTGGGCCATCTGTCACAAGAAGATGAAAAGCTATGTGAAAAGACTCATTCATTTGTGAATTGGGAAATACTTTTTAGTGTTTTTAGTGTTTGATTCCTTATTATTTCAAAAGACAATAATTTTTTCCTCGGGTGCCTGCCACTTCCACTCAGAAGCAGACATGTACTAGGAAGGCAGATGCTGTTAGAGAAATAGTACAGCATGTTCTCATTTAGAGCTGTTTTTTGAAACAAAAATCCTCATTTTGAATCATAGTATCATATAGGTTGAAAAAGACCTTTAAGATCCTTGACTCCAACTGTAAATGGTCATAGGCAGCTAATTTACAGAGAAAGAAGTGACATTCAGGTGCTCAAATGATAATTAGATATATAGGCCGTGAGTCTATCCTCCCAAATATGGAAAAAGAAGAAAAAAATAGACAAATATTTTAGTCCTTGTGCATTATAGTGGAAATGCAAAAAACGGATCCTGTGGTAACTTTGTCTCATGGCTGTTGGGTTTTAGATTCTCACCGTATTAAAGTTACCTTTGTAGCAAATACCACACATTTTCCTTAGTCCAGATCTGCAGGTATCAGAGGGATGAAGGATTCACTCTTCTTCTGAAGACCTGCTTAAGTGGAAAAATATCCCATAAGTTTTAACAAAGAGAAAATTGTTTCAGAGCATAATTGGTGGCTGTGGTACATTGTTTTTAGGGACACCAGAGTTATGACCAACATGTTCTTGTACTGAATGAAGCTTTAATGTTATGGGGTCAGTAGAAAAAAACAACTGGTGAAAAAGGTTCTCCTCAATTTTTTAGTCATCTCTAAAATCATTGATGTTCCCAAACTTTCCATCTAATTTTTCATCTTGGACTGAAGCTGTCAAGTTCTCTGCCCAGACTGAATTTACATCTTCCTGCAGTTTACACCTTGTAAAAATCATTGAGCATATAGCTATCAACTTGAGGGAAATAAAACCCAGAGCATGGCAACTAATCAGACATGAAACAGAATAATTCAAGCAAAAATTCATGCAAACTTGGTCTTCAAAGAGCTGAGTGAAAACCTTATATACTTATGGTTCCTGCTCAGCAGAATTTAATCCTGGTGCCATTTTCTGGTGTTCCCTGTACTTAGCCAGTATTGCCAGATAATGTTTCTCTAAAGACAATGTAACAGAGCATGCTCAGTCCATGAGAAGGATTTGCACTTAGGATTTGAAATGCTAAGAGCACTGAACTCCACAGTTTAAATAAACAAGCTTCTTGGCTGGTAGCAGTTCTTCAGAGCTGTTGTATAGAACTACTAGGTGGAACCTGGGATATCTACAGTTCTACAAGACTCAGGTACCATGCATTAGTACTTCTGTTTGTGCAGATCATTCGCATAGGGCTGGTGGCACTTTCATTAGTAGGGCAGTCCAAAACAGTTTATACTTCAGAGTCAACAATGACAGGCATTTTGGTAACAAGTCTCAACTGATGTTTTTCATATTTGTTATAATAGATGCCCCACTCATAAGCCAATAGAAACTTATTTATAAGCAGTACATCCTCTGCAATAGGACATCTCCAGCAAAGTGCTTCTTAATAGTCATTTTCCAGCCAAACATTTTGTAAGAGATTATCTCTAGAGCTGTCTGGGACTCCTAAAGAATTAAGAGTTTGAAAGGTGGAACGCCATCCTGTGACAAGGTAGAAAGGTGTTCAAAGGCTAAACAAATGTCTCTTTATAAACAGTACTTTGGGAGAACCAAATCAGGATTATGTAGCTTCATTGTATATAGCAAAGTATTTCAAACAGACCAGGGAGCTGGCTGGAAGAGAACACGGGAACTTGGCAAGCACTCTACAGGCTATCTGGAGTCAGGAGTATTTATCGTGATCACATAATTGCAGGTCTAAAAAGTATCCATATGCAAATGGAAAATGAAATTACAAATCAATCCCTAAAAAAAACAGTTTCCAGGAATTCTGAGAATTCCAGATTTATTTTTGCCCTAGTTTTTACTATCATTACTTGTAACAAATACATCATCAATCATAAGCAAAAAAAAACGGGATTTAATGAGGGGTTTTTTGGTGTTCATCTCAGATACCATACCTGTTTCCTAAAAGGGTGTAAAAAACTTCTGGAGAAAAAGGTCTAGTATTAGGTATTCAAAAACTGAGGTACACATAAGAACCAGCCATGTGTAAAGAACGTGACTTGCTGTTATGGTAGCCATAGTTGTGTGTGTTGATTTGCAATACATAGATTCACTTTCTGTAACTGACAGCTTAAGGTCTAAACTGTGCACTCAACTAACAAGATGTGCTGGAGCAACAAGAAATGGCATTACCTTAATCTCAGTTATCCACATTATGTCCTGTTGAGAAAAGGTTAGTTCAGCAAATGATTCTTACACTATTGTCAGCTTCCTAGATTTGACTTAGATTTAAAATGTATAAATTTTCCAGCTCTGACAGATTAAAAGACAAAAAACTGGGAAACAGAATCCTGGCAGCTTACGTATGCACACACACAAATGGCAAATAAAAAGAACCAAAAAATTTCTTTGCAATTGCATCTATTTCTTTTTAAACAAACCTGATGGCATTTCAGATTTTGGTTAACTTGTGTTTTGTGCTTGTGAAAAGCTTGGAATTTAAAACAAGAATGTTTACCTCTTTCTGTTTCCAGAAAGAGGTTAATTAGGATGAGGCATCAGTAATGGCTGGGTACCCTGTGAGGGTGCGTGGGGAGAGTCTCGAAGCATGGAGTAGCAAGGAATAGTTTGGGATGAACCTTAGAGATTCTTACTGGTTCTGAAAGTTAAGAAGTTATGGAAGTCTGAAAGTTGTAGATAAATGACAGAAAAATAAGATAATAGTTCCAAACCATGACAATTGCAGGTAAAGCCTGAAATCATTGCTTTATGAATAAACCTGTGGCTGCTCACTCAGTATTCCCTCTTCATGTTCACTTAGACACAGTCCCTGCTCAGAGTTTGCATTCTCTCTTTTCCTTCTTCTCCTGGAGATGAAAGCCTAATGGCATTAATGAGATCATATAAGGCATTTATTACATCATAAAACACAGAAAGCAGCTTTGAACATTTGGAATTTCTTTTTATTTGCAGATGTTTTATTAGAACATTAGCAATGGGCCCAGTAGTTTTAATGTCTCAGTTATTTGCCAGTGTTTTGGTTTGTGATGAGATTTTTTTTGTCTGTTTGGGTTTGGTTAGTTTCTTTGGTTGCTTTTTTTCTTTTTTCAGATGACCTAGAGGAATAAGGAGAAGAGTGTCTTGTATCAAGACAGATGCCTCTGAAGCTATGACAGACTGAAATTTTAGAAGAAAATAGAATGCATAACAAAGAAATTTACTGTAGCTATTCTAATCACTCCCTATGTTTCCTGAATTTGGTACTGAGGATAAATTACAGGGACGAATGTGAATTTTCTCAAATTCTTTGCCTTGTGAGTGTTCCATAAACACCAATTTCTACAGAAGAAGTTGATTTATCCCTTCTCATCATGCATTCAGTTACCTAAGCACATGTTTATGTATCTTTAACCACATTGTTTTGATGGATTTGGTTCTAATATTCCACCAGCTTCTAAAAATATTCAAGAACCTGAGTGCTTTGCTGAATGAGGTGATAAAAACAGGAAATACAAGCTAGAGATAGATGTATGGTACTTAAGTGGCAAAATTTCCAAACAAGAGTTAACTATCATATTTATCCCTATATGTATAGCACCATTAGGAGTACAAGACTTGACATCTTGGGAGTTGCCACAACCATAAGCCATTACTGAGTGCTGCATTGGAACTTGAGCTTTCTATCAGCATACCACTGATCCTGTGTCCCTCTCCAATCAACCAATAACAAATACACTTTAAGCCTACTAATTGTCCAAGTTTGTCTTACATGGCCTCTGTCTCAGAATAACTGGAAGCATTTCAAAAATATTTTTTAAAAACAATATTCACTTCAGTGCAGAATTCATGTTATAAAATACTCTAATGATTACACAGTCATTCATTTCCTTCAACCATTTCTTCCACTCTAGCGAATCTTAACTATCCTACCTCTCCCCAAAGCATCATGCATGGATTTCCCACTTGAATGCAGATAGAGAAAACATTTTATAGAATAGCTTGAAATTACTTAATTTGGTTTTATTGCACAATTTATTTTTAAGCCCTGAAAACGTGAAGTTATACTCACAATTTTATTTCCTTTAAGTCTGTTCATTTTAAGAGAGATATCTATCTTTATTCTGTGCATACTTCTACAAATAGGAAAATTAGCTATGCCTCTCCACAGAATGGTTTGTCTTTGCATGTGCTTGAGAAAAGGAAAACAAAATTTTGCAGAGGGAAGGTTCCGTTCGTTCTTTGAAAATTACTTTTCATTTTTTTGAAATGGCATTGTGCTATTGAGTCTCCTAAGCACCAGTGCCATACATCAATAGCATCCTAGGAAGTGATGGGCAGAGGCAGACCGTCAGTCATCCCTCCTCTTCCTGCCATCACTTAATCAGATGCCTTACAGAAGGCCCCACTTCAAGATGAAAATCACTGAATCCAGGACAACAGAAGAGCATTTGCAAGTCTGGTTCTGGGAACATAAGTCATGCAGCATCAACATCTTGAGTGCAATAAATAACAGCTCTGTAAAATCTACTGTGTTCTAACTATGCTTGCTAGACAATAAAACAGGGCTATCAAGGAGATGCTAAACATTTCAAGCCCTGAGCCCTGAACCTTACCACAGCAATTAAAAGGGTGCAGATTGCACACCTAGAACATTTATCAGTGTTTTCCAAGCTTTATGAAACACTACATCAAATCATGACACTTTCTGATTGATAATTAGAGAACAATGATGATTTTCATAATGATTGCTGCTAGAAACTGCAGTGGGTAGATCAGCCATGTAAAAAATATGTGAAGTTTGGAGTCTATAAAGGCATATTTTATGGAATCTAAATTGTATTACAGACAAATGAAAACTGCCATATCATTCAGATTTACAATCACAAATTTTCTTTGTGTAATTAAAACACAACTTTCTAATTACAAGAGAAGAAAATCTGGCATATGAGCTTTTTCCAAATACATTAACAATACAGTAATGACTGTGGCAAATACTGACAAGCAGAATTTGATTACTGGAATCAGCTATTTTGCCCAAAGTCTGCCTCCCTGGAACTTTATTTCAGGAACTGAACCATCATTTCACAAGTACTATAATTTTATGGTGTAATAAACATTCAAATTGTAAATATGATTTCTGGAAAAAGCTTTTTTTAATGTTGCTTGAAACATTTACTTTTTTTCATGCTTCATGTCTTTTTTTCTTTTAAATCACATTTAAAACAAAGGTCAGTAAATTCAGCTTCTGTATGGTTATATCGCTCCTCTT
>NW_008689561.1:119683-127016 GCF_000695815.1 Acanthisitta chloris
AAATTGCAGTGTAATGTGACAATATTAAGGCCTGCCATATATATATTTTAAGACCTACAAAATTTTCAAGTTTATCAGAGTTATTGTCTGTAGTAATTTATAACAGATTCTACTAGTCCCTATAATCTGGATCTTCAGTCAAAATGTGTCTTAATAGTGCCAATATTCCACTGACAGTATGACTCACTGCTCAGTAAATGATGACTGCTTAAATGCCTTACTCTTCCTGGCCACTTAGCTTTTGGATGCACTTGCTTAACTTACTTCTAACCCTGCAGATGCACCAAATCAGGGTACTCTCACTGATACTTGCTTTCAAACTTCTCAACATAGTGGTACTGTAATTCTAGGTAATACTCTGGATGATACTATACTATAAACATTAAAACAGAAATTACTGGAAAAGCTGCGTAGCTTTAAGAACTTAGCCTTTTCTTGCTGGTTGCTTTAATTAAAAACTGCTTGGATCTAGCTGAAGAGTTTACTTTTACTTCCATGAGGCCACTGACTTTCCTTTACATCTATTCAAAGACTTATGGAGAGAAAAAGGGTATCAGAAGTCAACATCAGTGTTTTGGCCAATGCCTAAAAGCTAGCCACCTGTACCTAGGAATTAGAAACATGACCAAGATACAGAAATTGAGCAGCTTTTACCAACCAGGATCTTAATTCCTACACATCCTCTGCACAGCTTAAGGTTCACCAGTATGTAAAGGTTTGAGCAGCCTAATGCAACTACTTAGAACCTTTTCAGGTGGCTCAACCCCTGTATGAAAAGAGCAAAGAAGAGGGACACGTGGAGGAGGTGTGGAGGAGGTGTACAAAGAGTTCTGCTGACTTTCTCTGCTGAGATCCAGACTCGGTGCAGTGACATCTCAGCCTTTCTGCTGTCCCATGAACGTGTCAGCTGTCCCTCCCCTTCCTCCAGAACCTTATTGCATGGTCATTTCTGGAAGGTGATGGCAGCTCTTCCACCAAGTAGATTTGAAAAGTGTCAGATCAGTTCATGAGGTGTCAAGGATTTTTGAGACACCAATTATATATATGCTTTCTGAAGTGTTTACACAGTAAATGTGACATCTTCAATAATTCTCTGCTCAGACAAGGCAGAAAGCACCTAAACTTGTACTGGAGAAGTGCCATGATCCATTTTTCTTCCTTAAAGATAAAACGGGGGAAATAGTGATATAGAAAGTGGCTGATGCCTCACAGAGCTGGAATACACTAAAAAAAATTACATTAGGCTGGTCCCAGCTACACAGATATATATGTTCTTTCTAGATTCCACTAAAATGAATAGAAGCTCCCAATGGCAGGCAGATAAGAGAAGAATGTGAGAAAGGTGTGATCAAAAGCCTGACCAGCTTAGAAAATAGAAATATTGCAAAGTTTACACAAAACAAATTACATGTGGAGTTGCTAAATGCAAACATACATTGCAAAATGAACAGGCAAAAATGGACATTCAAGGAGAATGTCCATTTGTGCTTTATGCTAACCAGCAAGGTGATTTACCCTGACTGGCATCCCTCAGGTACCTACATACCTGCTGCTTCCTTCTTTTTTCTTGCCACTACTGAACTCTGATTGAAAATCAAGTTATGTCTCTGCAGTCTCGGAGACATTCAAAACTTTGTGACTTCAAGCCCTTTTACAATTGCAACCATCCAGCCCCTAAATTCAGAGATACATGAAAACTGCTGAAACAAACAAGGTGTGCCTGCCAGTTCTGCAGAGGAGGGATGGTCGAATCATAATGATGTACTTCCAATTAATACCAGTGTTCTGACGGATACTGTGTAGAAAGCTCATCAAAAGAAATTGCAAGATTAGAGAGATGTGGCAAAGGCAAATTTTGAGGTCTTTCAATGTTTTCAGGCTAATGTCTATTTCAGTTTAAATTGACAGTGTTCTGCTCTGTGATACTCAGATGACTGTGACCAGTCATTGTGCTATGCTGATAGCACGTATTGCAATGAGCCTCATTCAGCCAACAGTAAGGGCTTAATCTTAGTTCTTGCAATATGTCTGCTCAGACTCATCCTTCTGCAGGTCAGAACTGCAACTGCAGAACCAGACATCTTGATTCTGGCATCAACCAAATCAAAATTCTCAGCTGCAAGTCTTCATGGACCCTGGCCTCTGATCAAAACATCCAAATCCAAATCAAAGTCCAAATCCAGACCATTGCAGTGGTTTTAATTTGGGTTTGGTATTGTTTTTGTTATGCAAGAAGATTAAAGATGCAAAATATTTCTCAGAAGATCTGGGAAAGATTCTGACTCCATGCTAATTTTACAGACATAAAAGACAGCCCCTTTCAAAGCAAGGAACATCTGTCACAAAATAGGTTGGCAACGCTTTTTGACTTGTACGAAGTTCCTGAAGGGAACAGTTGGTGCCATTAAGTGAACATCCCCTGCCCCAATGGGATGCATAGCTCCAAGGTTTGTACCCAGGTTCCTCAGGGAGCTTGTGGAGAGCAATGGTGCCATGCTCCAGCTAGCTAGCTACTGGGAAACCACCAAAGTCCACCAGGTTCATACTGGGACCTGGATCTTGGCCCGCTGCACCTCAAAGCAACATCCCAGCCATCCAACTATCAGTTTTCCAAGTTGTGCCTTGCCTTATTTCTCCTGGTTGAAATTCCTCCATGACTCAAATTCCTTCATGGACAGGTGCAACACGGTCCTCCTTCCTTCACTACTAGAGCCCTACCCTCTTGGCAGGAGACTTAAACCATTCTTTCCTCTTTCCTGTCCCTTTCTGCAGAATGGTGTAGCTTCAAAGGGAAATAGTCACCTTCTCTTTCCTGTCCAGGTGTCTGAACTATTATTCCCAGGGCAGTACTGTCTCTAGTCTTTTTTAGGTCTTCACTCTAAACTGTGCCACATAGCCACTGAGGAGCACCTCAGACCCACAGCTAAAGGGACAGTTAGTTTAAGTCTCTCACAAAGCTTTAAATAATAGCTAACAATGGTGATATCAGGACCTTGGCATGGCTACCAGGAAAATGGCTTCTCACAGATTCAGGTAGGTGCTCAGAGAAGGGTTTTGAGATCCTCTGTGGTGCCAGCTACCAGGAAAATAACTTCTCACAGATTCAGGTAGGTGCTCAAAGAAGGGTTTTGAGATCCTCTGTGGTGCCTAAGTATGGTGCTGAAAGTAGTGATTAGGCTGTCATTTGTGGACTGAGCTCTCAGAACACTGATTCAGTTAAAGCACTTATTCATTAAGTTTACATTAATCCAGCAGTGCCCCCACCTCCCACCCCACACTCCCCCACCCCCAGAAGCCAACCAGATTTATCACATTCTCAAATTTGGGTGCATGTTGTCTAAGCTCTTTGCAGATTTCGGATCAAGCTGTCACTGATAAAAAATGTCCAAAAGCAAGTACAAAGTCATTATTAACATAGAAAAGGAAAAATCTACATTAAAAAAACCACCACAAAAAAAAACAAAAAAAACCCCACCCCTAATACATGTTAATGAAGGTGACTGGACAATAATGTCGACAAGAAATGCAGAAAGTTCACTTCTTTTAGTGATTAGTGTTGCAGATTGCCATCCATTGGCTGGTTTTGCTCAAACCCAATTTCTCATCTCAGTCACCACTCTATCATGTGTTATAAGAATCTCAGGGGAAGGCAATATTTTTCTCATTTAGCAACATTTCTGCCTTTGCAGAATAAGGAGTTACAGTTTCTGGTAAATCTGTTCTCTATTTCTGTTTTGAAGTAATTATACGTTGTTAGTTGACTAGGTACAAAGTACATTGTTTGTTTGTTTTTTCCTCCTGCAACTGTTGTTTTCTGAAACATACCCACCAAGAGAAAAAGTGAATACCCGAGGCAGTAAAGACTGGACAATGGGAAAATATATTTTCAGGATGTTTTGGGTAGGAAAAAGCAGACTAGATCCAGAGCTGGCTTATCATTATTCAAACCCTCCTGCAGCCCTTTATCAGTGTTTTAAGCTTGCACCAAGCAGTGGATGTTTGATAGCTGATTATAAAAATTCTTACTTTTCCAGATTAGCTGTAAAACAGTTTTAATGTATTCCCTCTTTTTGCTCATACAGCCAGATTTTATTATTGCCACTGTGGAAGGAAACTAGTTTATCTGTGAGTACAGATGTAGTCATTTGCAGAGATGGCAAATCAGAAAATAATTGCTTACCAGTGTGCTTTGTTTTGTTTGTCCTCTTCCAGGGAATTCCTTCTGTGTTTGTAGATGTGATCATGAATTACTATTAGGACTGCATTATCAAAATCCAGTATTGCCTCTCCTACATAATCACAGTTACTCCCCACTGATCCCCGGGCAGTTCATGGGCTGTTGGCTTGTTTTTTTTTAAAACCTACCCTTTACTCTTATTTGTTCACAAAACCTGACCTTACTTCTCTACCAGACAACCTAGTGATTCATGCCAGTGTTGGAAATGTGTAAATTATCTTTTCTTATCCACTTTAAGGCTCTTTTTTTTTGCCTATTACCTGCTAGAATAGGAACAACTGTTGCAATACAATTAAGACTCCTACTAATCAGTTTGTTTATCCAAGCTATCTGCTAACATCATATACAGACAAGATAAACAGGCAATTACCATAGAGAACATTTGCTAAACAAAGCTATAATTAATAATAAATGAAACTGAGTTCCCAAATACTTAAATACAGTAGTTATTAATTATCATGTGGCCCCAAGCTATTTGTGTAGCGTATATAATTTACAATTCTGCGTGATCTCAGCTGTACTCCCTGAAGCCTCCAGAGCTATCTTTTGCATAACTTTAAACTCCAGTATGTTGGTTGTGAAAGTTTCTTCTGGCTTCTGCCCCAACACTCTCCTTTATATGGCCAAGAAATGCAATCTTGTATTTATGTGGAAGAAATTACAACTTCTAAACAGCAGTATGTAGCAGATGCCAGAATTATAGCACACTACTGAATTAGATCTGGCTGGTAGACCTGGTTTTGTCACCTGCCATACACAGTCAGCCTCCAGCTGTGCAAAAAGCAATTTGGAGATAGACAGTACTTATCCTACATATTGTATACTTAAAAAATTATTAACAGATCTGTTTTCATCACCAGACAACTTTACCAGCCAGTTTCCAAAGTCCTATGTAATTTAAACTCTTATTACACACAATATCACTTATTCAGAAAATTAGGTATTCCATGTAATGTAAAACCACAGGCTATGCAATGCCTTCAAGGTTTATGTGCTCAGCCTGAGAGGGGGACCACGTAATACCAGGCTGCTGGTAATACTACTCACACTACATTTTTACAATGGTACAGTCCAGAGCTCCAAGATTATCACTTGGTTCCACACCTTGATTTCTCACTGTATTTCTTTCAAATCATTCCAAGAAGTCATAAGCATTCTCCTGGAGGCTTACAAAATTTAGAAGTCAGACTACCAACAGGGTTGGGTGTTTTCAGCGACAAAGACCAGACATTTTTAGAAAAGACCTGTTTGTATTTGCCTGGTGACATAAGACACTGTACAAACTCTGGTGTAGAAGGGACAACCACAGCATCCATACAGGCCAGCCCCACTGGCATTACTCACCTTTTTCTCCCATCATAGCCAAGATCTCTCTCCATCTCTTTCACTTTCCTGGGCTACAGAGCTCCTATTGCAGTTCCCAGTGTCTTGAGTTCTCTTTAAAATGGCACATTTTTTGGTTTTACATCTCCTGACTGCCTTGCCAGATGTTACCTGAGAGAAAACACCCAGTGGGTGATCTATTTTGCCTCCAACTAACTCTATTTCTCTGTCCTTAGCAATTCAGTCATATCAACCAGACTTCCCTCCCTATTTCACACCCATATCTCACTACTCTGTCCCACTGAAGACATTGAATCTCAGTATTGACTTTAAAAATAGTTAGAAAAATTAATTACTGAAATCTTTTTTAAATACCCACATTCTCCACAAATGCCAAAGTAAGTCATTTAAAAAGACATTGCCTCTATGAAGTGTAGCATCACTGTGTTATCTGGTACCCCATAATGTTCATGTAATTTTCTTTGATTTATGAAGATGAGTCAAGTTGGTAGCAAGAATGGTAATTGCCATAAAACCATATAATGACTTCTCTCTGTGACAGACTGCTGCTGTTGACCCTGCCAATTGTACATGAGAATTAAAGGCAACCTTCAGCCCAAAGTAAATACATAGAAGTTCAATTCTAGTCCTTGGACATGCATGCACTTAACTAAACGTTGCAACAGGATCTTCAGCCTCTTTGGCACACCACAAATAGCAGACTTGAAAATATCTGCCTGTAATGGTGGCAATAGTGCTTGTTTCAAAAATGGTCTGAGCCTGTAGCTGCATCCTGGAAACTGTCAGGGAGTTTATTGTGCCTTATTTTGTGGGGGCTTTGTGGGTTTAAATTATGTGTTATGAGAGACTTTCCCAACTACTAACAAACAACTAAGTGAAGACAAAAAAGAATAAATAATTAAACCCTGATATTTTTTGTAACTTTGACTCTTTTCTAAAACTTTCACCCTATGTACCATGCAAAGGAGGCAGAAGCAGGGATTGCAAATTCCAAATTTCCCAACAAATTATTATTAAATTTCTGATAGTGATCTTCTAGCACATCTGGAAGAATGTCATTAGCAAAGTATTCTGGGCTCAGGAGACTCATCCTCCAAGCCACAGAAGTCTGGGGTGGAAAAAACTAAACCTGAGGTCTCTGCTCCCTACAGGTCCCCTAGGTGTCTAGTTCTTTGCCCCTGTCTTCTACTCTGTGCAGGTCAGAGCCAGTATGAAGATGGCTGGTTTAAGTCACCATCCCATGTTATCAGGAAGGCACTAATTGCACTAAGGAATGCCATTAGATGAGAGTAGCAACAACACCATTAATGGGAACTCAGGGTGAGGTGAGGCGAGGCAAAGTGAAGTGAGGTGAGGTGAGGTGAGGTGAGGTGAGGTGAGGTGAGGTGAGGTGAGGTGAGGTGAGACGAGGCAGCAGGTGCTTTCCCAAAAAGAGCTCCACACAGCAATGAGAAAATATTCTGGCAGGTAAAGTACAAAGACTGGACAATAGCTCAGACAGCCTAGTACAGTCCAAAATCACAAGAGAATGGAGAATTTGGGAAATATGGAATTATGCAGATGGAAAATGCATTTTGTTGTGATCAGGTACTCAGGTATCATAGAATCACAGAATTTAGGGGTTGAATTGGACCTTACAGATCATCTAGTCCCAACCCCTCCTGCCATGGGCAGGGACACCTCCCCACTAGATCAGGTTGCTCAAGGCTTCATCCAGCCAAGCCTTGAATACCACCAGGGTCAGGGCAACCA
>NW_008689562.1:0-1339 GCF_000695815.1 Acanthisitta chloris
CCTCTCCAGCACTTGGCTCTTACCGTCCCACGGCTGTCCCGCAGGGCACACCCCTGAAATGAGCCCTTGGGGCTGGTCTTTCTGCAGAGTCCAGGTGAAGTCTGTATCCCACCGGGCAGAGCAGCCCGTGGGAAACGAGGTTCCTTCGGGGCTGAGCGTCTGCAGAGGGGCAGATCGTGGCAGCACAGCGGGGAGCTGGGCACAGCGAGGGAGTGGGCTAGGAAAGCGGCTCCCTGGGAAGTGGGAGCTTGCAGGTGTCTTTCAAAAACTCTTCCAGGTTTTCAGGATGGCTGCTGAGGCCCTCAGGGATACTCTGACATCATGTCCACGGGAATGAATTAATAGTTGTGCCAAAACCAACTGAGATAATGACTATAAGGTAGCATAAATGAGAACAAAATCTGGCTTCCCTAGTTCATTTGGAGAGTGACTTACCTACAGATAGCGTAGGCTCTGGAATCAAATACTAAGAAAATGCAGCCTAGATCACATTTCCTTCTATGGACACTGTGGAAGGAAAGGCTCAGTTGGCTTCTGGTATACTTGTCTCATCCACTATGAATTTTTTGGCCAAATGACTTTACTGTGGGTTAGAAATCAGTGGTGAGCACTGTGAAGAGCAGATGGGGAGTTTAATGCACCCTCTGCAGCTCAGTCTTGTGTCTGGCTAATGTCCATGTGCAGTTCTGAAAGGATGTTGGAAACGGTTGTTCTTCATTTTAAATTGCTGTTAGGGAGCTGCGCAGTTCGTATTGTGCTGCAGAGGCACTTCTGTGAGATGTGCTTTCTTTGATACAGTCTATATGGTTTCACTAGAAGTGTAACTTGGAATGTCATGAAACAGTCAGTTTTGGAGGAACAGGACGTAAGAATGAGTAGATAAAAGACAAAGCTTGAAGGGAAAATCATTCCTAAGAATGAGCCATATTTCTCCATGATAATAACCAGTCAGTGTAGTGGCACACAAAAGAGATGGGTTTGGCTTTCAAGTGGTAAAAATGTCCTCTCCATATTTCACCTATGAAAAAAGAAGTCAATGTTTTTGTGGTTTCAGGGGGTTTTTTTTGTTTAGTTATGGCTTTTCAGGGTGGAAAGTCACACACATGGTATATGAACACAAAAATAGAGCATCAGTTAGTGCTATGATATCCCTAACCTGGAAACAGACTACTGGCTCACTTCAAATTGCATCCACTGCAGAAAAGGGCACATTTGGCAGTGAAGTTGCTGATTATATGAGCTTTTGTGGCAATAGCACACAAAGACTGTTGAAACTGTAGAAAAAAATATTGTAGACACCTATTACACTACTGGTAATGGTTAGATTAAATGCAAAGAA
>NW_008689562.1:1362-27815 GCF_000695815.1 Acanthisitta chloris
AGAATTTTTTATTTCCTTTCTTATTTGTATACTCAGACTAGAAGGCTCTTTGGTACAGGCCCCGTGTCAGGATGTTGCTGGATATAAACAGAGACAGATGGTGCATTAAAGTTCTCAGCACTGATTTTGCGTATAGATAGGGGCCCAGGTACAAAACTCTAAGGAGATGGGAGAAGCAAAAGTGGCAAAGCAAAATGTTTGAATCTTGAAAAGAGAAAGATGCCAAGAGAAGTGCTTCTGTTGTAGATCAATTGTTTCAGCAGTGGAATTGCAAGCTGGGACAGACATCAAGAATTTCCCAAGGTCAAGCAGGAAGAAGAGAATGAAAGGCAAATGCAACAGAGCTGAAGTGGCTGCTGAGCTAGGCATATTGCTACTAGCACTGGCCACAAAAATCAGTGCTTTCTAAAGAAAACAAATTGTGATCCCTTGGACTTATATCACTTTAGTGGATTTTAGTTCAAAGCCACTGAGGAATTCATCCTACTGATGAATGTGCTTACCCCACAGCATCAGGCATAGTCACCAGTAGTCCTTGGCTCTGGAAGAAACTCAGAAGTCAGATCCAGATCTATCCAGGATGTCTTACAATCTCAACATATGTAATGTAGGGTAGGTTGTATCTTCCTAGCTTGTAGAGCTACAAAAAGATACCAGTACCTAGGCAATAAGTGAGAATTCATTCTTGCAACTGTGCTCTCATTTTTCACTCTTTTACTGAATAAAGCACCTCTCAAGGGGAGGTGAACAGCACTGCTAGAAGAGGGTACAATTTATTCAGCAGAGAACAGGGCAGAAAGGCTTTTGTGCTTCTTGGAGGTCATTGGTATTTCTTTAAGTTTTTTAGCTCAGGTTACATCACTGATGTCCTGCTGCTCTTTGTGGCTTGTTCATATGCTGTGAGCTGCTCAGTGGCATTGGGTAAAGATGCACCAGAGGAGTTGTCAGCAAGATCAGACCTCTCACAGTCAACTCTGGTGACTGCGTCAGGACCTCATGCAGAGGCTGTGGTGGTATAAGAGCCACAGCTCCAAAGTAATTAAGTTGCTCTTTTATTGCTCTTCCTCCTTCTGGCTTTCTGTGCAAACAGCACAGTGTGAGCTGGACCTTCCTTATGACAGTGTCTTTCATGCAAAATGCATCTCAAAATGTTTTGCAAATATAAAATATCCAATTGGAGCATTAAACAGAGAAATGAGAAGACAGATCTTTTCAGAGAAGGTTTGAAAAAGAGATGACAGTATAGCAAAGCAGAAAAAAAAAGTATGGAGTCTTCAGATGGTGAGAATACCAAAAAAAGTAATTACAAAATCACTTTTTTTTTTAAATGCTTTATAGCCAGATAAGTACTGGCTTTGTCTTGGAGTCAGAGTGGCAGGTTGAAGGTCTGGAGAGCACACTGGATGGGTATGGTTGCCCCTGAGGTTCTGGTCTGGAAAGGGCACGTCAAGGAGACATAGCTTGACTGCTGCTTAGTGTGATTGGGCCTCCAGAGCTCAGTGACATTTCTGCTGCTAGTAGGCTGTCTGGAAATCTGTCAACAGAGTTGCTGTATCCACACTGTCTGCTTGGCTTTACTATGTCTTTTCTGCTTTATATTCCTTCCAGGTGTACCACAGCTTGGGGAACTTTGACCAAAGAAGTTGATAGGATTCCAGACTTCTGTGGGCTACTACAATGTGAAATGTGGAACATTTCATGTTATGCCTTTACCAAAGAAATATTTAATCCAAATTTCTGCTTTGTGGATCTTGTGGTTAGAATCTGTACCTGATTCATTTTGTCCTCACTAAGACACAGGAATTTATTTATTGAAGTGCATGGTTGGATGCAGGTCAGGCAAATTATGCATCTAGCAGATCCGTATATTAAGACTCTGAAGCTGAGTCTTTCTGAAGTGCTTAAATTCACTTTGTTGCCAATGAAAGTAGTAGGTGATCATGAGAACCTCCAGAGGGAGTTCTTACTCATCCAGGTTTGAGTACATTAGTTAGGTGTACATGACCTTTCCTCGTGGCCTTAAAGCCATTTATCTTTCTCTTTTTGACTATCTAAGGAACTTAGGGACTTCCTCAGAAAGGTATGCTTCATTTTGCTCCTAAGATAGCAGTTAAATGAATTAAATTCCACCCAAGAAAATCAGATCCTCATTTGTTTAGCTGGGATCTCCAATTTAAATATTTACATATAGAGAGTTCTACATATAGAGTTCTACTAAGAGTCAGGATAAAAATAAAACCCTCTGCTAGTTGGACAGATAGACATTTCCCCAGAATACTGGCTCTCCCCTGGTTCTTCACCGAACTCCCAGAGGAAGGCAGTGAGTAGTGATGCCTTCCTGAACCTGACCATGTCCTCTTAGTGCCTAGATTTGTACTCAGCTTGTAGCACTGCCTTCAGCACCTCTTTTGTCTTGTACTTTTCGTGAACACGGTGGCTGAAAGTTAATGAGTTTGCAGGGTAACATTTTCCGATACTGAAAAGGTTTTGGCACTATAATTTGCATAAACATTACTATTTAATAATGGCCAACACTGCAAATAGGAAAAGTCTTTAAAGACTTACTGAGCTGAAATTTAACTTCTAATTCCTCCATCACACAAAAGCTGCCTGTTAATGCAAGGACCAGCTAAATGATTTTTAAAGCTCAATTAACTCTGACATTAGATGTTTTTAAGATAGTTAGACCACTATTAGACCTAGAATTCTCCAGATACCTCTAGTCTTTTTAACTACTTGCAGTCATTATAAAGAGCCATCACTGCAAAGTTCATCCATTCTCTCCATGCTTCCTACTAATCCACTTAGAAACTTTGCCATGGAGCAGCCTCGGGAGAGGTTATCTGTAATGAGAGTCCTGTGGAATAATGGGCTATTCATTTCTTTAAATGTCACTTGTAACATATTAACACATTCAAATGCTAATGAAAGCACAAGTGCCTCGTGTGCTGCTTACCCATGATATAAACCCCTGGCTCTGTATGTTAATAGTTAACATTTTTCATAGAATCGTTTAAATGTTTCTAAGTAGGCTCTTTGTTTAGGACATATCTGCAGGGAGGTACATTAAGTACACAGATAACATCCAAGGTCAGCTGGTGATGTCTTCTCATGTCCAGGGACTGCTGCTTCTTCTGGGAATCTGGGTGCATGAATAGCCAACAGCAAATCCTGTACAGAGCCAGATGAGAAAGTTGCACTTGATTTTAAAGGCAATGAAATTCATACATAACTTAATGATGAATAAATAGTTCTGCAAGCACTGTGACTGCAAAACTTTGTATTCTTGGAGATTTGTGTCTTGTGGCTAATGACCTCTGGTCTTCACAAAGATGGAAGCTCTGCTTGAAGCTTTGCTAGGCAGAACAGTTATAAGGTGGCATGTGCGTATGTGTGGTTTTTCTGATGCCTAATAGCACTTTTTTGTCTGTGATGGTTTTCTGTGTGGCTTTTTTGTGTGTTTATTGCCCTAAGTTCATATGGTCTAATTCCCCTATTTCAGTTAAGTGCTTTCTGGTTTCCGTAAGTAAACTCTGGCATCTTGGGCTTGATTCAATTTGCCACAGACAGCCATCCATGACATTTTAGATGTCATAGGGAACCTGAGACATTGTGGAGTGCTGGTAGATATAAAAAGAGCCAGTAGGAAACATGCAGGTTTCTTACTTGGTCACTAGTATGCTGGCAGGATGCTTAAGGGCATCTGAAATGGCACTGAGCTGACCCTTAGTCCTGCACCATCTATGTTTGGATCTTAGGTGCTCAGCTCTCATAAGATATCTCCAAATATGCCCATACAATTAGGTGTTTTAATGGATATCCAACTGGCCAACTTCCACCCCCTTTTTTTTTTAATATATATTTATGTTATTACTGAAGTTGGGGCAGTGATTGCCCTCTGGAAATAGTTTTCTGTCCACATAGATCTCTCTGTGGAGCCAGAAAAGCTTTAAGTGCCAAGCCAGGATTTCCAAGTTCAAGTGTTATTCTGTATCTTTTGTCTTCCCTGCAATCCACAACCTTTTCCGAAAGCATTTCACTGCAACAGTCAGTAGAACCTCTGTTTTTCACTGATATCCATGCCCTTTGCTGATACAATTAATTGGTTTTTTTGATCAGACTATATGTATGTGCATTTTTCTATGAAGCCAGCCTGAGTGTGGCTTCCAAATTATAGAGGCTGGTCTCAGTTATATGGTGCATTTCCTCACTTTCATTGCTAGATTTGTATAATTTGTAAGCCAACACAATTCTCTATGATAATTACTGATAAATTCCCAGATCAGAGTTTCTCTCCTTATAATACACTTTCAAAGTGCCATTTGAGGCATAACTTTATTCAGTATTTAGCATTTAGTTTTTTCACAGACATACTCTTGGCTGCTATTGCACCTGTATCAGATTATACCCTTACGAGTACTGGATATACCCAAGGCAGAGCTCCCTTGGTATCTTTACCTGTGATCTCTTAGTGTTCATGTAATTTTTCAAAAGATAGTTACATAGCTGTTAGTTAAACAAAACATTACAAATCTGATGCCCATGTACTTTACAACCATCCAATACCATTCTGTTAGAGCAGAAGTGCTCTAAAGTGAGTACACATTTGATCTGAGATGATATTAAAGCCCCATTACACTGCCAGAGTACTCCAAAGTGGCCTAAGTATAATTGAAAATCAGGACCTCCATCACAAAGATAAATGAACCCACCAGAAGATCAATCTCTACAAAATAGCAGAAGCAACAGTGGTAGAGATGAATCTCATTGGGGCCTCCTGTCGCTACAAAATAGCAGAAGCAACAGTAGTAGAGATGAATCTCATTGGGGCCTCCTCTCTGAAGCGTACAGAGCCAGCTGTGGAACCAAGAGCGAGAAGAGAAAACAAACCCAGTGCACAAGATGTATCTCACATGAGGCTGTCTTTTACCCAGGGGATGAAGCTCAGCTACTGCAGCCCATCTATTTACATTGGATGATATATTCCCAAAGGAGTGCTCTCTCTCTCAGATCTGACAAAAACCTAAACTAGTGTAAAGAAAGGAAGTTCATTATAATTCAGATAAGTGGGAGGTTTTTTGATAATTTTATCATCTCAAAGGTCAATGATTGCTACTTCTTTTTATCCTTGAGGGGTAACATTGCCTTTCCCTGCCATGTCCCCATTTCATCAGAATGGAAGGAAATCTATGAATTATGTGACAACCTTAGCTAATTATTCAGAGAGTGGTAACGTAAAGTGGTGTGACATGAGGTCACTGATAGAATATTTCTGATAACGTATCAGCTCCTGAGTGCATGCACATGCCAGCCTGGGAACATATACTCTGAGAAGATCAGCTTTTCATCTCAACCCTATAATGAAATGCAGTTCTGTCACCAACCAAGAGTGAAGAAACAGCAGCTGTTCCTGCCTCTTTCTGTGATCTATTCACATTTGAAGCACTCGGAAAAAAACCCAAGTGGATTCTCTACTGGTTTAGAGTCTGATAATATAAATGGCAAATAATCATAGGTTAGCTTTGGCCAGAGACACCAAAGATACACAAAAGGGGCTAAAGTTCTTTTTCTTTCCAAAACTCAGCTATGTTAATGGCAATTTGCAATTTTCACAGGCTTTTCTGTTGAGACAGTGTTTAAATAAGCTGGATCTGATCCTGAAGAGTACTAAACATGCACTTGGTAATATGTAGGGAGAGTCCTTCACTGACATTGACATCAGATCCTTTGCCTTTGGAATCCCTTGACTGCAGTCAAGGATGCTAAAGCATAAGACTGATAGACAGAGGGGCAAATAAATCTTCACTGGACATGCTTATCTCCTTGTTGAAAGTGGAGCTTTGCAGTTTTCTACACTCTTACCCTGAAGCAAGCATGTAATATATGCTATGTTATGCAGCTGTGCTTCAGACCATGTATAAACTATAATTCCCTTATGCCTGCCTCCTTAAGTTCTCTTTTATAGTCTCTCCTCAAGTTTTAAACAGAGAAGTCAGGACAGGAATAGTTATGCTTTCTCATCCAATTTTATGTGTATCTATCAAAATGCAATTCTTTTTTGCTATTGCTTTTTGGCAACCTAACAGACAAGCTCTTCCTGTATTGCTCCTTTGAGCTCAAAGCTCTGCTGAAGTGTAAACTGGAGCAGTAAGAGAAGATGCATGATCCAGCCATTTGGAGGGATATGTTTGTCCATGAAAGACAGATCATCTACTCTGTGCTGGTGAAGCCTCACCTTGAGTGCTCTGTTTGGTCACCATAATAAAGCTACATATTATATATAATATATATATAATGTGATAAAGAAGGATATAAAGCTATTAGCATTCAAAGGAGGGCTATGAAGATTGTCAAGGGCCTAGAGAGAAAGGGTATGAGGAGTGTCTGAGGTCACTTGGCTTGTTCAGCCTGGGGAAGAGGAGACTGAAGGGCGACCTCATAGCTGTCTACAGCTTCCTCATGAGAGGAAGCAGACAGGCAGGCACTGATCTCTCCTCTCTGGTGGCCAGCAACAGGACCTGCAAGAATGGCATGCAGCTGTGTCAGGGGAGGTTTAAGTTAGGTATTTGAAAAATGTTCTTCACCCAGAGGGTGGTTGGGCACTGGAACAAGCTCCTCAGGGAAGTGGTCATGATACTAAGCCTGACAGAGTTCAGGAAAGTGTTTGGACAACACTCTCAGGCACATGGTGTGATTCTTGGGGCTGTCCTGGGCAGGGCCAGGAGTTGGACTTCGATAATTCTTGTGAGTTCTTTCCAACTCAGTATGTTCTATGATTCTGTGATAGGTTTCTGGGTTATTCTCTCCAGCCCAGGCTCATGCAAGCAAGACTATTACCCAGGGATAGCAAATATAAAGAGGGTAATGCAACACTTAGTCTTATGTAAGTTGTGTCATGAATACAGTGTCCTGTATTTTGTTAGTCCAATTCATTCTAAAATTAACTTTTCCCCTTTCTGGCTTTTTGTTTTTGCTAGCTAGGAAAACCTTACTCTTATTTTCAAAAATCACCCAAGGTATATGGATGGCCAGCTCTGTGGTGGGAGAGACAGGCTGCATCTGGACAACAAGACCTGTCTTGGTGTCTTTGATGAGCCTTCTTCATCATATTCCTCAATGCCCTTAGTTGTGTTCTAGGCTGTTTGAGAGCTCTTCCAATGAAAGATGCTATACAAAGATTTTATTTCCTAATCATTTGTTATTAACCAATAAACTGGAGCAAAGTTAAACAACATCACTGTTGAGAAGACTCAAGGGATGACTGAGAAAGATGGTGTAGCACTTTTAGGATGGTGGGCTAATAGCTGCATGCTGGGGATGATTCACTAATATAATTTTATGCATGTGCAGTTCCATGGGCACTAGTGATTCAGATGAATGGCAAAAGAAAACCCTGTAAAGAGAAGTCAGCCACAAACTGATTGATTTATTCTTATTGCTCCATCTAGAAGACAGCTTTCTTGAACCAGGTTCCCAATGTTGAAATCCACAAAAGTGTTCTGTTTGGCAGCTATTTCTTGTTTTTAGCAGAAGAGCTATGGAAAATGAATTTGTGATTTGGTTTATAATCTCTTTTCCAAGTTGTCCTTCCTAACTAATTAAAGGAGATCAGCTGCTGCCAGTTTTTCACCCTCTGCCACTACAACAAACTCATTGCTGCTTAGAATCTGATTTTTCATGGAACGAAATGAAAATTTCCACCAGCTTTTTACGATATGACTCTTTGTTGCTTTCTCATAATTTGCACATAGAGATGTGCATGCATTTTAGTAAGTTGCTGGGTTTCTTGGTCTGTGTTCCTGACTATCAGTAAAAGGTACATTCATGATCTTGGTTATGGTCACATGAACTGTGAAGGACTTGACATTTGCAAACAGGAAAACGTCAAAGAATGCTATTTGGTCAACCTTTAAAATTTTGGATGTGCTGTACTGTTAATGGCTGCAAAGTCCTCAGCAAATAACATCACGGATGAAGGAAGGATTTGATTTAGTATTTCTGTTGCACTTAAACTGAAGTAATTGTTTTTAATATGTATAAAATAGCTAACAATAACAAATGAGTGATTACTATGCAGCAGTAATAAATTGCCAGAAAAGAATTAGAATATATGAGTTTATTTTTCACCTAGTAAATAGAAAAGTATCAGAAGGAGTTTTAAAAATTCACAACTTTCAATATGAGACATATATTGGAACCTTTTTCCCAGAGTAATTTATTTCCATTTAGCCCAGCTCTAGAATGACCAAAGTACTCAGTTTTACTACTTTCTAGTTATTTGCTAGATTATCTGAAAGAAGACTGGTTGTTTCAATCCATCACCCATGCCAAGCTGAATGGATTAACACAGCTCTTTTCATGTCGAATCACTTCACAAAGGTAACAGTACTAAATGTATATTGTAGCACTAAACTGCACCAGTGTACTTTTGGTAGGCTTTAGCAATAACCCTATGGAGACTTTTACCTTATGAGCTTGTTTTATTGCTTTGACATATTCTTTGCACAAGTACCAGAGGCACAAAAATTCAAAGTTATCACTTGAATTAAATCAATAGCATTACAATTTTCCCCAAAATAAATACTTATCAAACTATTTTTCCTGTTTTCTGCCATGCAAGTTGTGACATTACATCTTCTGGCTTCCTTTTCATTGAAGTGTACTAAATGATTAGTTGATATATGAATAATAATTATTTTTCTTTAATTTGTTACTGCTCCCATCAATTCTGTATGTTGATGTATCTCTGAAGCAGCACTTTTGTGAAGGGATAGAGGTCTAAAACTAGAACAAGCAATATAAGGTTCAGGAACAAAAAATTAGCTGTGCTAGTGATACGCACATTTCTAAATAATTCTAGCACTGCCTTATGGCAGAACCTTATTTTCCTCTATTTCTTACCCTTGCATGGGCTGCAAAGATACAGGTGGGCATATAGTGACTGCAGCAGAGAAAGCCTGCACATTGCCAGAAGCCTCCAGGGGCTCAAGAGGCACAAAACCTGCTTCCTTTCTCTGATTTTTATTTCACACTGTATCCCATGGCATTATTCTAAGGCCAGAATTGATCCCTTTAACCTTACCAGGGTATTTGAGTTTCTGTACTATATCACTGTTCTTAACTTGGAAAATAATTATAGTATTTAAAACTGCCATCTGCCTCTAAAATGACAACCTACCTGGAGCCAATATGTGTTTGCTCCTATAGGAAGTCAACAGTCATGTGTGAATATGCCTCTTCTCTTCATTTATCCCTCCCAGCTGTGCTATTTTATATGTTTTAAATATTCTTTCACACATTTAATCTTATTCTGGAAGACACTCAAGCATTTCTAAGAGGGCACTTAATTTCATTAGCTTTTCTGAAAACAAAAGCACCTAAGTAGAAAAATTAAATTACTAGATGCAAGTCAGATGAGGTGAATGCCCTGATACCAGATTACAGACTCTTTATGAACTCATCACTGTGGTAACTAAAATTATAGCCACAGTCTCAGAGGCTAAAGCTTGGTGCAAGGAGGAACAAGATGGGCTGACTTACTGCTGTGGTGCTCTGTGTGTGTCCAGACAACAAGGCTATGTCTGAAATTGAAAGAGATATCAAAGCAGTCTCATATGGTCTTCATCTATAAATCAAATAGTTTCATTGTAATATTGAACATTGTTCCTCTCTGAGCTACATTTCATCTCCACCTAGCTAGAGTAGGCCCTGAAAGCCATGACTGCCCAGGTGTTTTCCTCTCCAGTATCTGAAAAACCTGAGACTGATTTATTTGCTTCTGAATGTAACTGAAACAATTTAATGCTATTTCTTCCTCTGAAAAATGCTAATAATTAGCTAGATGCATAGGAATTTCAAGAAACTTTGTATAAAGCTTATAAATTTACATTTTATACATATTTTAAAGATGTATTGCTTTGATTTATGCAGTGGAAGTTCATCATCAAGGTCTTGTAATTTAAAGAAAAATCAGGTGATTTTTAATCCACTCAGCAGTAGTAGTATACATCCACAGTAAGTCATCAGAAATCAATTTAATTCCTCTGACATAACATCAGTGAGAAGAAATAAAATCCTTACTTAATAAACTTTCAAAATTAAAGCTCTCATAGATTTTTATGCTTCTACTTTCAACATTAGTTCTTAAATTTCACCTACAAAATACTGGTATTCATCAGTTGCTCAAGCAAAATGTGTTTATACAAGAGCAGGTTCTTGAATGGGTCACATAAGATTTGTGATTAAATGCAAGATATCAGAGGTAATGTATCCTGTGGTTACTGCAGGAGACTGGGAGTAAAATAACCTGGTTTGTAGATTTGCTACTATCATTGCGAGTCCTGTAAAATTCTGGTTGCTCTCAACACTTCCCAAAACCAAAGCTGTGGTCATTCATCCTGTCGTGTGTAACAGTAACAGCAGATATTGCAATTAAAACATTGGATATTGATGCTAATGAGAAAGGAGCAATCCTAGCCCTGATGAGGCTGAGAAGGCAGCAAAGTGCAGGCTGGAAACAGTCCCGAGCACCTTTGTACAGGAGTTTCAAAGTGGCAAACTACAACCAGGGTTGATCGTGGCCAAACATGGCAGGCCCCTGCTGCCATGGGCACTGCTGGTGTGGCAAGCCTGGCAGCCTGCACAGGATGAGATGAGATTACATGACCTCCAAATTCTAGTACTATACAAAGAGTAAATAATACCATTTTTGGTCTCCCCCTGTAGGCAGAGAGGGACATAAGGTGTAAGAAAGCAAGAAACGTTGTGTTGGCTCTTGGATTTGCCAGTATTTCCAAGTTTGGAGACAGTATAAAGCCTGATGGTAAGATCTTTCAACACTATTTTACTTAGGAGTTAAGCAGGATGGTAGCTGATGACAAAATTGCTAGTTATAATTGCAGTCATTCAGGCATGAATTTAAAGGAAGTTGAATGAATAAATCCCCACCCATTCAAAGCAAATCAAAGGAAGGCTATTTGATTCTTCTATAATGGACCAAGTTCCATATTTCAGTGAAAAATTTCATGCAAAAGCATACTGGATTTTTTGCCTTCTTCAGGGCTTCTGCACTGGAGGTACTGTCACTTTTGATCATAAAATATGCTAATAATGGAAGAGTCATCAGCAATGATGATGGGAACAGCAATGGTTAAACATGGACTGGTGATGGAATTTCATCTTTTATGATATGAAGTCTAATTAGCATTAATATATTCTTCAAGCTAAATTGCATCCAGTGTTTTGCATACATAAGTACAGGAAAATATAATTTAATAGCTTCATAGATCAAAGCACTTTGTGTAAGGCCTGGGTATCTGCTACATGCCGAAGTGGCTGCACCAGTTGGGATTTGCAGCCCTTCTTCTGAGTGAACACCATGATAGCATGCAGAAGGCAAACAGATGTGGAGGGACTGGGAGTATGGTGGTGGGACCTAAGGATGTGGAGGTGAACCTCAGATGCTTTATGGATCTGCACCTTTTAAAGAGCAGAGATGTCTGAGCCCAGATGTCTCACAGAAATTAATTCTACGTTTGATAGAAACAGGTGAGTCAAAAAGACTATGATTGAAGTTGGCATTAGAGACACTTTGCTCAGAATATACAATAAAAAGAAAAGATATGCTGTGATAGTCTTAGAATCATAGAGTCACAGAATGGTTTGAGTTGGAGGAGACCTTAAAGATTGCCTAGTTCTAATCCCCCTGCCATGGGCAGGAAACACCTTCAACTAGACCAGGTTACTCAGAGCCCCATCCAACCTGGCCTGGAACACTTCCAGGGATGGGACATCTACAGTTTCTCTGGGCAACCTATCCTAGTGCCTCACCACCCTCACAGTAAAGAATTACCCCTTATCCTATCACTGCATATTGTTGTGTAAAGTCCCTCTCCATCCTTCTTGCAGGACCCCTGTAGGTATTGGCAGGTTGCTGTAAGGTCTCCCTGGAGCCTTCTCTTCTCCAGGCTGAACAGTCCTACCTGTTTCAGCCTGTCTTCATGGGAGAGGTGCTCCAGTCCTCTGATCATCTTCAT
Organism: Acanthisitta chloris; assembly: GCF_000695815.1. Taxonomy (NCBI): domain Eukaryota; kingdom Metazoa; phylum Chordata; class Aves; order Passeriformes; family Acanthisittidae; genus Acanthisitta; species Acanthisitta chloris. The sequence goes on from NW_008689562.1 coordinate 13,398, forward strand.
GGGTCTCCTTGAAGGCCCTCCTTTGTGGGTCCTCCTCTTCATATTACCCCTATACTATATGTCATATTCTAGCTGGAAGAAAACAATAACCTTGTGTTTGTTGTAATGAGTTTAATGCGTATCACATAATTAATATAATACAATGCTTACAAAGTATTTTGAAAACATAATGTGAAAGTACTAAGGGCTGTTATTGTAATGGATGTATTCATTTTTTCATAAAAGATGTGGCAGACAGTTTTAAAGCAATATCATGAAAGAGAAGGAGCACATTACTTTGATGGTAAGAAATAAATAATGGATAGCCATTCTTGGGAGCTTTTGCTACTTTGGGTAGCGTTATTTGTTCCTTTATTTATTACTTCTTTATCCCAAGACATATATGGCTCTTTGTAGGCCTGAGTGGGATAAATTAGAGCAGAGGGAGATGGAGAGGATCTGCTAAAGGAGGCTGAGGAGAAACACCACTGGTATGAATACTTGATTAGTCAAAGAGGAAGGTGTCAACTCTTTACATTCATTTTTAGGTTTTGTCCTGTGCAGTTTGGTCCTTGTACTTGGGAAGTAAATACTAGACCAGTACTGATGCAGCAGGATACTCCATCAGTGGAGTTGGTGTTTCAGGAGGAGGGAAAGGGTTGGCAAGGTGACAGGTATGGGGAGATGGGAGTTTCCCATAAATCCTTTTAGGATGAATTGGTGGGAAGAGGTGGGGCGGACATGATTTAGGAGTCCGAGATTGCCATGTAAAATACAGTCAAACCTGAGTAGAAACCATAATTTTTGGGCTGCAGAGTTCTTTAGGCATTTATTTTTACAAAGGAACAAACTCTTCCCCCTATTAGATCAGCTGGGCAAGTTTCAGGACTTTTTTAAAACAGTATTCTTCTTTCCAGTCCCTTATTAGTGAAACCTTTTTTTTTAAGGTTTTCTTGTTTGCTTTTGTTCTTTTATTAGGAAGTTACTATGGCACCAAGTTAGTCCTTACGCTTCTTGCTCTTTAGTCATCAGCCTGTCTGCATGGCTTGGCAGTAAAGCTGCTCTCCTGTAACCAAAGCTGCTTGTAAAGCCTCGCTGAGCATTGCTCTGTATCCCTTAGCCAGGGAGCCACATTTCCCAAAGATTCATTCTACTTCTGATAAAACCCCAAAGACCTGCTTTGCACTCTTTAATCAACAGCACACCCTCCGATTTACTGAGTGCTGTAAGCCCAGCTGAGGGGCGAGTTGCTGTTGCTATTTCAGTTTAGGCATCAATCTATGACTTGGACTTGGCAGTTGTCAGTTCATCCAAGACATGCTTTGGGGTGATCAATTGCTCTTTCCACCTTTTACATCAGTTTCGGCTGCTGTTGCCAGCTTTTGCAGTGCTGTGCAAGGACATGGGCTATGTAGCACAAGGCTACATAGAGGGATTTTTTTTTGGGTGCATATGGCTGCTCACCTGCCCAAGACCAAGGCTGCAGTCAGCTGTTGGGCAGTATTCATGGTGCTCTATGCTGCCAACATCTTCCCCAGTCCATGGATGTGTTGGAAACTGCTGTGAACATGGCCTTAAGTGACATTTCCTAGCAGCAGAAAGAGACTCGTGTCGTCCTAACATAAACTGGCAATACAGATGTGTACAGGTACATTTGGCATCAAGGTGAAAACGTATGCTGGCCATGAGGAGGGGAGTAGCTTTCACTCCTGAAGCAGCAGGAGCACTGCCAGAGGGTTGCCTTTCTGGGTAAATTGTTCTTGGTGTGGCCTCGAGACATGAGGAAATGCCCACAGTAACCAGAGGACATCCCCCAGGCTATTAACAGTGTGCTTCACATTGGGGGTCAGTCAGAATTGCTGATAACCTTAGGATGCAGGCAACTAAAAGCCAAGTTAAATCTGTAAAGAGGAAATATGAAAATGTTTCTTCCAATTGTTTTGGGACCTAATGTGGTTGAACTGATCTTTAAATCCCTCTAAAAGGTGACCCTCCTCTTCCAGAGTGAACCTTTCCCTTTCTTCCCAATCGTGTTCTTTTTCGTGCTGTGAAAACCCATGTGTTTTCATTTGAGGGTATGTGGGGACTTTTAGAGTAACCCAGTTGAATCAGGTATTCATGCATAAAAATTCTGAAAATTTCCTGCTCTTAAAACTGATGAATTATTAGTTATCTGATAGAAGGAAATCCGTTGTTAAATAATCCTCAGGCACAAGTTTACAATGCTTTTAAATTCAAAGAGAAACTATTTCTTCTGTCATTTCCCAAGGCTTGTAATCTATGTTATGCTAATTAACACACTGTTTGAGTTATACATCAGCTCCTATTCTTGCTGCTGTATGCACTGACTGATATGCACTTCAGTTTTTTCCCTTTCAGTTGTCAGTCCTGGGAGTAAGGCTGAGATTTTTACGGTACCACTGTGGTCCATCTGGGGTAATACTCTGTTTTCACTCTTTTCAGCTCCATTTGAATGACTGGAGCAAAAGCAATATTTTAATTCATGGGACCTTTTCTCTTTTACCCCCTCTGTTTTGTGTTGTGTTTTGTTTTCTCTTAGGCTAAAAAGTAGCAGTAGAGCTCTTGGGGTAGGATGGTTTGTGCCATTCTTTGGATGTAGTTAAGGAAGACTTCATCAGAGACAAAAATAGTCTGATAAATGTGATAAACACAGACCTGAGAAGGGAATTAACAAAGGGGAAGAGGCGTGTGTGTGCCCATCCTGCAAGGATGCAGATGCCAACTAACCCAGTATCAATTGCTTCTAGAGCTTTAATGGTCTCATCACCATCTCATGGGCACCACATATTCCACATCTCTTGCAGGTAACATTGCCTGCCCCCAGCAGCACCCTGGAGAAATAAAACCAAGGCAGCAGCAAATTGTGTGTCAGAGGTAGTTGGTAACTTGTAGCCCTGCAGACAGGTGTCAAAAGTGTGACAAATGATAACAAGGGCTTCGGAAGAACTTAAAGCTGTTTCATCTTTCTTTTGCTGGGCTACAGTCTGGCTTGTATTTGGACCATTAATGTATTACCTCCTCATAAAAAAAAATCCATATTAGTATAATAGCATCTGATTTATAAATGCTTGCATTTCTGTGTTCCAATGTACTTGCATCACAGATACATTCATGTTTGTGCATGTGTAGTGTATGAAAAGCATCATATATAAAAATATGAATATATGTGCATATATAAATATACACTTCCAGCCTGTACTAACATATTTTGGTGCTTTTTTTTTTAATCCAGAAGTTATTTATCTGTAACCAGAAAAAGAGGTTGCATACTCAGACTTTTTTCCTTGCCTACATTTGTATGCACATACATACACAAAGCAAATGAATAATTTTGAAGTGCTAAAGTATTCTTAATTTTGAATTATGTGAAATAGAATCACTTTTTACCTTTGTTTGTTGAAATTTGTATTCTTTCGTAGTTTCTCCTAGTGTGGGTTATAGTTGGTTTTTAAGCTAAAAATGGGCCCTCTGCTAGTTTTCATTTGACTGAATATGAAAGAGACATTGCATTTGCTGAAATCCAAAATTTTTCATAAGGCATCGTACATCTTCTTCACTGTGACAGAGGAAATTGTGCTAACAATTTCAACTAATGTAAGATTTTCTCTAGACCTTTATTAACTTTTCTTCTCTGAACTCTCTGGAGCCCCAGTGCAGAGCAGCAGGCAAGTGCTCTGCTTGTTTTTTTGTGTGTTCTGACAAATCTTCTGTTCTGAAGGTATCTTCTAAGAAGAACCTTTTTATAATGTTCTCCCTTCTCTTGAATATAACAATTTCAGATTATTTTATTTTCAAACACTCTTTGTTCCCTCTTCTAATCCTTATCAACAGCATGACTTGGATTTTTTTATTTTACAGGTCATTATAACTGATCAGGAAAAGATCAGACTCGACATGGGTAAGTGTGAAATCTCAGTATGCACTTGTTACAAAGGTGTAGCCTACGTGAAACATGTGAGAACACCATATTAGTTATTTGCCAATCTAGGGTCTAAATGTCAGCAATTTTGTGCCCCAACAAGAGATACTCACTAAATCAGTGGCAGCCTCTTTCTCAAAGCTTTCGTTCAGGTCTGTACCAGCAAACTAAACAGTTCCCTTCATTTCTGTGGCTTCTTGGCCTGTGGATTCTCCAATGTTTGGTAATGTGACTGAGTGCACCAACAGGCTCTCCCTCAGTCCATTAACTGATTCAAATCTCTTCCTTCCGCTACTTGCCAATTTGCATGAAATTAACGGGATTTAGTAACTTGGAGATTTTTTCACTGGAATTGGACAACATTGAAAAGATATAAAGAGGCAGGAAATTATACACAGATGAGACAGATGAGATTGTGTCAGTCCTACTTCTATACGGAATTAGACAAGTAGTCTGTAAAATTTTCTCTCTTGTAATATAAGAAACATTGCTGCTATAACTCCTAATAAGAAAATGCAATCCCCTTTTCTTGTCCTGGCCTCTACTCATCAGAGGGTCAATGGAGTTTCTGTCATGGCTAAGTAGTCTAAATAAGTAGGCTTCTGCAGGACTCAGATCTTGACCTTGAAATTAAAACACATATAGGGTATATTTCTTCAGTTCCCTTAGGAAGTAGCTTTATTTTGATCATAGAAATAATACAAGGCCCAACACCACTGTCACTGTAAATATGAGTGCCCCTTATTCTTGCGAATATTGTGTTGCACAGTTGGACTTTATTTTTTCTCATGTCTTTGTAAAGCCATTCCATACCTCAAAATGTCAGTCTTATTTCTCGGTCAGTCACATATTCCCAAGTTCTCTTTTGAAAAAAACACTTCTTCTGGCCATGAACATTTGCTTCTGGGACATGATGAAGGTCTGTGATGTGGGACCTGTTTCTGCATTTGTTGCAAAATTAACCCCTGCACACAATAGGCAAGGCTGTCACTGTCTGTGAATATCTGGTCACACAAACCTCCAACACACCATTACTGGTATGCAACAGGATCTTTTAGGTGGAAAACACAGCCTTAAGAGGCCATATGTATTAAAGAACTTCCTTTTTTTTTTCCAGAACAGGACTGTATCACTGCCAACCAATGGGACAAACTTCTAATAGGGTTATAACTACATACAGGTAAAAATTGGCCAATGCAAAGAACTTCCAGTTCAGCAACCAAAGGGACTGATAATTCAGAAAACTGATGTCACTGTCAGTTAGTGGTTTTCAGTAGCAACAAAATAGTCCCATATTACCAACAGGAGGGATAATTTCCACATTGTGATGAATTAACTTCTTAAACTGTCAGTTTTGTTTATTTGTTTTCATAGGATATTTCTTCACATTCTCACAAATCTCACCCACCTTTTTGTCACCTTCATTTGTTTCTAGCACCTCAGATTTTAGTAAACTTTCAAAGGCCCTTGGCTAACTCTACCTATGAAGGCTTCACAGGCACCTATATCTTGTGTCTGCTGGATCTGTATGTGCAAAGAACTGAGATTCCAAAGTTAAACTATTAATTAGTTTCAGTAGTAAGGCTTAGCATAAAAGCTAGGAATCAATGAAGCATAGCTCTGGTTTTGCACCACAGTTTATGTAGAATCTCACATGGTATTAAGTTGCAGAAATAGAAGTAAATTAATATTATCTGTATTAAAAGTGGAATGTCATTATTTAAGGACTAACTACAACATCTCATTGTTTTTATTCACTAGGAAAAACAATTCTGCCATTTCTGCTGCTCTTTCTGTTGGTGTTACCACAATAAACTGTGCATATCATACTTTGCGCTTACTGTTCTTTTTCAATTTACTCTAGCACAGAAAGACTTCAAGTTGAAAAACTCAGTTGTATATCTGGATAATGCTTGCCCTAATTCCATGGTGCAGTAATACAAACTTTGACTAGTCCAAGCAGAATTACAGCTTCAGAGTGTTTTGGTGTGCAAGGTACTATGATGCGTTAACATTACAGTTAATTTTTATGCACAAAATAGAGAGACTTGTTTCTAAATCAACATCACACACAAAATCATTTTGAGGGCTTTTTTCTCCTTTGTGCATGCAATTGCTAATTTTACCATCATTGTAATCAAATAAAACTATCAGTTTTCAGGCTAGTAGGTTCATATATTATGTCAAGAGTTGACTTACTTATATACCATGTCAACTTCATTCCCACAGTAGGGTTCTCTTTGGATAATGGATTTACTTCAGAGGTTGGAAAAGTCATAATTATAGCTCATCCCACGCTGTTTCATATATGGAGAGTGAAAATGAACTCTGAAGTAAGGATATTATGACAAATGAGGCCTGCATCTTCTAAGATAATGGCTATGGAAAAGTATTTTTTTCCCTTTAGTAAAGCCCTAATTCCTCCTAGTATCTTCCTGTTGAGGGTCAAAGAATAAACTGTAGATAGAGTCTCCTATTAATTACACGTTATTTATTTGTTACCCTACAGTTTTCTTTTTCTAACACCAAGCAGATTTTTGTATTGCAATTCCCTTTATGATCTGGAGCTAATTTAGACAATTTTATAGATGCATCTCCCAAAATCTACTCCTGCTCAGTGAAACTTGCATCCACCTTTCTATTTTCTGTAATAAAAACTTCTGTTACCAAATAACTAATTACAGGAGGTGCTATGTGAAGAGGATATCCTGATCAGATATTTGCTGATGGTTCCATTTGACATCAAACAGTCCACAGCCTGGGTCAATGAACCATAGAATGGTTTGGGGTGGAAGGCACTTTAAACATCATCTAGTTTCACCCCCCCTTTCCATGGGTGGGCACATCTTCCACTAGACCAGATTGCTCAGAGCCCCATCCAACCTGGCCTGGAACACTTCCAGGGATAGGGCACCCACAGCTTCTCTGGGCATCTGTGCTATTCTCACATTAGATAAAAACTCCTTCATTTCTTTGAATGTTATTTTTGAGTCCCTCATATATATAAAATAGTGAATTCAATTGCCTAAAATAGAAAATGGGGACACAGCCCTTTTATTTCACAAATTACGTCTGCAATGCAGAGCTCCAGTGCAAGAGCTAATCTCCCATTTCAAATTATCCTGCACAAAATATAAACATGTACTTCTTTGTATTAAAATCTCCACATTTGTCTCTTTAGCATGTGGTTTCTTCTGCCCAGGTGACTGAGCATTTTTGGGTTTTCACCTTCTTATCACTTTGATGGAAGTGCTATTTGTCACATTCACTGGGGTGGTGCTGATTTTCAGAAGGCTTCAGGGACTTGCACATTTTCAGTCCTTCACATTCATAATGAGAAATCTTTTCAACACAAACCTGATGGTGCAGATCAGACTTTCTACTTGCTGTGATGACTGAGGGCAGAAAAAGATATGAAACCTGTTTTATTTCATGTATTAACTGTCACTTTTCCTGTAACATGTGTTCCCTGGTTCACTTTGACGTATCAACTCCCGTGGACCTATTTTATCAATACATGAACTATGTGAGGCAACTCATTTTTGTGTGAAAAATCGAGCCTATCACAACTAACACTTACAATACTGGCTTATATTTCTGGGGAAAAGCAAGCTTGTCTGCAGAAGGTTAGGTTTTCTGTGTCCACACTTTTCTTATACTTCAGCAAGGAAGATATCATATGTTAGCTTATTATCCTCCAAGTTAGCTCTGACAGTCCCAGTTGCTAACAAGGGGGTTCAGATGAATACTATAGACCTGATAAAAAATATACTAAAAAGTAGTGCTTTGGATTATAAATGTTTTGAAATTCTGTGCATTTGCCTAAATTAAATACAGCTTTAATTTATCCAAATAATTATGACTGTGCTTTCTTATATGAGGGATTTCCTTTAACCAGAACTAAGCTTGGTTGCAAATGGTTTCAGGTCCTTTTAAGCCAGCTGGCAGAGCAGACTGTGTTCTATTATTTGATGAAGTGCGAAAAAGAGCATTCCCCTCCCTGCTTGTAGGATTAATTAGTACATACATTACCTTATTTTCACAGTATTTTTTCTATCCCAGCCTTCCAATTGCATGAAGATCTCTTGTTGTCTCCAGGTCTGATGAGCTAGAGAGAATATTCACGCTGCACGCTCAGTTTTATCTATACCTGTACATAAGTCAGATGTTCCTTGTTTGGCTTGTCCTGTTTTGTGGCTTAAATTTTTGTCTTCATCCTAGCTGCATATAACCTGAGAAAATTTCTCTTCCTTTCTTTCATTTTTCCAACATTCATGCAAAAATTTGTATTCACTTGAGCTCTTATTCATTGTTTGCCTATTCTCTTCATCTAAGCTGCCATGTCCATGCTCTTTATTTGGGTTCTTTAGACACTAAGAGTCACAAAAGGCATACCTGAGCCACTCACCAACTTCTCTTCTGTTTCTGATTCCACTGTGCCTTAGTGCAGTGTTTGAGAAGACCCAAATGGGTTTCAAGGGCTAATTTTTGTTAATTATGCCCAGTTTTGACTCCTGGTGTACTGTGGGCATATTAGATAATAAAGAGCCAGCACATATCCTTCTGTCTACAGCCTGGCTCTTGGTGTGTTGGATGGCATTGCACAGTTACATTAGCACAGCACTATATTGAGTCTGTGTCAATTAGTTATCAAAGCATTTTGCTATAGTTAATATTTTTTCCTTAGCTGTTCAATGGACATGGCAGCAAGATTATGTTAGGTATGTGGTATAGGTCATCTTGCAGCAGGAGTCCTCTTGCAACCTTTTGGGATTAGGCTGTTATGCACTTTGGTAGAGATGAGATAATGACACCTCTCAAAGGTGATAATCATATTAGCTGGTTTACCAACTCCAGCACCTCAAAAATGAGTGGGTTTATCTCTCAAACAACTAAGTCTAATCAATTATTATTCATTAATATTCAACATCAACATTAAATCTACATACATTACCTAAAGGAAATTGTGCTTGCAGCACCCAGGTCCTCACTTTTTCTGAAACTATGATCTCAGAATTGCTCCTATTTATATGCCACTTGTTTATGGCATTTGAAACATTTAATTTTACTGCTGCAGATTTCTCCCACGCCTGCCTTGACTTGATGCTTTTAAGTCAGTTGCTGACAAGCTTTCAAAGACCATTGTGCTAACTGTACCTACCATAGGTATAGTTCTTCTGTGCTTCTTCAGCCACAGGGTCTCCTATATGATCATATGCAAGCCCAGAAGTCACACTGGTTAGCTGCTACCTGCTTTCCACAGCCTAGTATGAGTGCAAACTCTTCTGAGAGGAGGTTCATGATCAGGTAACTTGTGCCATGTACTGTGCAGTCTGGACATGTATTGTATCAGATGACTGAAAAATGAAGTTTGCCCCATGCTTAGAATTGTAGAATCATTTAGGTTGGAAAAGACATGTAAGGTCACCCAGTCCAAAATTAAACCCTACTCCTAAAGTCAGATGGACTCCACCTAATTATACTCCATAAAATCTTGCTCTTGGCATCCTTTCCATGGCCTAGGAATGGATGAGAATCTTTCTTATTTGATACACTTTGAAGAAATTTAAAACTCTCAAGTATGGCCCAAGGATGCCTGATTCTCAGTATAGTGGGATGATAGCCCTTCTGCTTGACATTTCTACAATTCTACGAAAATCCTAAGCCCTGAAATAAACACCAAACCTGCATTTCAATCAGTCTGTCCTCACTTGCTCCCCAAAAGTGAGGTTTCTCTGTATTATTGCCATATGTAACAACAGGAGAAAAACACATAAAACAAATGAATTGCCTCATCTTTTCCTATTATCCATTAAGATACAGGATCTATTTCTTCTCTATTTAGATTCCAGTAATTTTAGCAATGTAAGTTAAAAGGGATTGAATTTCTGAGATGAGGTTTCAATAGCTGTAATAGAAGAGATTGGAATGTGAATAATTTTCCCTTCAGGATAAAAACAAAAGGAGCTTTTTTTGAGTTTGTAACAGAGTAACAAACCCTCCAATATGCTGATAAATTAAAGCCAGAACAGCTTTAGACTAAGGTGCTGAGATAATTTGTGACAACTGATAAGGTAATTAAAAGAGTTGAGTTGTTTTTCCTGACATTTGCTGGAAGGTCAAGAGAGATGACATTATGGCCCACAATGCCAATGTGATGTAAAGGTAAACTAAACAGTGATTAGCTAAGAGAATGAGGTATCCTGATATGTACTCACATCACATCAGGGCTCACATCTTATGAGGTGTTAACTGCTACACTAATTAAGTAATTAATTAATTAACTATGTGATACATTGCAGCCAAGAAGATTGTGCTGTGTACTGTTTGATTTCTGATTTGGTTATAAAACTTGTGCTAACAGAGAAGTAGCTTCTTCCTCAAGATTTAAGCATAAAATCACAACTGCTTTGCACCAGCTGTAAATTTTTATCTGTTGGGGCACAGTCTTATTTTAATTGTACCGGAAAAAGAAATTGTCACCCACAAGTTGTTTTTCCAGATATAATTTATTCATTTCAGCTACTGTGTAATTACCAGGAACAGTCTTATTTTTTTCCCAAAAGAATATTTCTAGCCAAGGGGATGTGCTCAGGTAATTTTCCTTTTTTGGGAATATCATAAAATGATCAAATACCACTACATAATACCAGCTTTTGTGTAGATTATTAGGGTATTTTTTTGAAATGACTTTAAAACCAGCCTGACAAAGCCAGTTGTTTTTCTTGGAGGATGAACATGGTCCTCAATTTACCTTTAGCATTTTTATGTCAATCAAGGTAAAGAAATGAAAGCACTTCACACCCATCTGGATGAAAAGCAGGGTACAAGCTTATCTTTTTTCAGTTTATAGTTATTGAAAGATGAAATGATCAATTGGTGAATGAGAATTTGGAACAATGTCATTGGAAATCATGCCTTATGTAGACACATAGCTCACTGGCAGGTAGTAGCCAAATTTTGCTGAACTAATTTTCAAGGCCAGGTTGGATGAGGCTTTGAGCAACCTGGTCTAGTGGGTGGCATCCCTGCTCATGGCAGGGGGGTTGGAACAAGTTGATCTTTAAGGTCCCTTCCAAACTAAACCATTCTATGAGTCTATGATAAAAAATAGATTAAGTAATTTTGAGTCATATCCTGAACTGTGACTCAGGTGTTGATGTTCAGCCAGAGGAGTCTTGCATCCCAATACAAAGTCCACAAGGCTGTGGTGAATACAAGTACATTGCCATTCTCCTTTCTATTACTGGGGTATACATATGCATCCAGACCTATGTCTTTTATTGACAGATGAGGTTAAAGCACAGACAATTAGACTGTTTGAGTTCAGCCCTATGTTGTGTATAGAATATATATGAAAGATAGAGATAATTTTACCGGAATAGCTCACCGCATAAATAGGTAATTTCATGGCTGGTAAACTGTGTTAAATTTGTTTCTCTTTTAACTACCCATATCTACAATTAAATCTGCCTTTTAAAGTGATAGATCACAGATGCTCAGGTATATCTTGAAACTTTAGTGCCAACAGTTGTTACTGAAGAGCGAAGAAGAAAATATCCCTGTATAGTAATATGTCAAAGAGACAGTTCTGGCCACCCCTGCTCAATGCAGCTGGCTGGTAGCTGTAAAAGTGTGTGAAGAAAGGACCTGGATCCTTGACACTGTGCGAGTTAGGAATACACTACATATCAGAAATGTGAGAAAGCCTTTCTTAACATAGCATTCTATTCTCTTTGCTTGCCTTGCCTCTGCTAATGAAGGGAGAGAGTAATAAAATCATAACTGTTAGGTTAGGATGTACTTAGCCTGAATGATGTGGTCTGACAAGCCATTTGGGAACTGGGATGGTGCATTCCATCCATGTGAGTTCATTGGGACCCCAATCATTTTTTACTGCAGAAATGCCAAAATATAAATAAATTTATGTTTAATCAGAGAACTGAGGTTCCCCAAATGCACTGTGGAATTTATGACAGCACAGAAATAAATATTTAAATGACATCATCTATGTATTTAAATGACATCATCTATGTTGTAAAAGAATAAGTGCTTGGAGTGATTCTTTGGCACTCTCCCAAAGATAATGCCTTTAAAATATGACAGATATATTGCCCTGCTAGGTCAAGAAAGTTGCAAGTTGGAAAGGGATGACAAGCTGCTGCCTCAGGTTTGCTTTATGAAAGTATTGTTTCAAAGGTCAGTGATCAAGGGTGTTACCATTACCTCCTGAGGTTTTGTGGTAGGTTCAGAGCTAAGAGCCAAGACTTAAAGCCTTGCAAAACAAAAGTGATTATTGGCTTCCATAGTCACAGTCCAGTCTGAGGGAGACAGGCAAAGTGATCTGGGCTTATATATGTTAAAAATCCTAACATATCTTTGTTACTAGCCATTTCACAGCTTTTTTTCTTAGATAAAATATCTGTCAGAGTCCCTGGATATGAATAGTGATCATGGTTATATTTGTAGCAATCACAAAGTTCTTAATCTCTACCACAAGACATGGTAATGATGTCGAAAGTAATTTTGATGCATTTTAGAAGGACTATGGAAGGCATCCTAAAATCCTGGAGAAGTCAGTAGGTATTGACTTAGATTATTATAATGTTAAATCAATATTTAATATCCATGCATTGATGTTTTTATAAGTAATGTGCATAGAGGATTTATCTTCTTTCCTGAGTATTCATTTCATGCTCTAGCAGAACTTAAAGGCTTGAACAGGACAGGACTCATTATACAGGTATTTATAAGCTACTTTAAAAGGTATAGAAGGACTATAATTTTCCAATACATTTTCTCAGGCATTTTTCTGTATGTGTTTTATCCTGAAAGCATTTTGTCTCTTGTTAGCAAAAAGTGTCCAGAAACACATTTATAATAAAATTTCTCCAGTTCAGTTGTTAAATCCCTTGAAATAGCTTCCCTGGTTTTACTAGTCCTGCTCTCCTGGTTTTCAGAAGCAGAGGAGTAGGCTTCTATTGCATAAAGAAAATCAGGATTCACAGAGACTTTCAGAAAAAATGTTAGTGACCCCAAATAATTGCAGTCAATAGTTTCTGTGCTTAAGCACTTAAATCAGACTGTTGTATTTTTTATTTGGTTGGTTTTTTTCCCCCCTAAATAAATGAAATTCCAGAATTACTAGGTGAGAGTTTCAATTTTCCCATGTCAAAGCTTTTAGTTTCTTTTTTCATATGGTGTTTTCACATTTGGAGGGAGACATAGTAGTATGTGCTTATGCTTTTGAACTTCATATTTCAATATTTGCTTCTAGGACTAGTTGAAGATATGAGATTTTCCCTATGATTTTGCAATAAAGCAGGTATTTACAGCTCTTTACAGGTTTACATGTTTACAGTGGAGGTATAAAAACAGATAGGAAACTTTACACAAAATTAAGGAAAGTACAAACTGTTCCCTGAGAGAAAGAATAATATGAGCTAAAGAAGCCAAGATAGGTAAACAATTGAGATGCTCAGTACTGCCAGTGTTGTGCTGCAGGAAGATACTGCTTCTTTATGAACAGACTGAGGAATGCTTTGACTGCACAGTGCACAGTGGAGAGGATGCTGCCCTCTTTGTATCTGAAAAATGAGTAATCGCTGTGCCTGCCTTCCCTGAGGATTTTTGTCCTCTTGAGAGTTGCCCTTCTCCTGGGGCCAGCCTGAAGTCAGGAGATGCTGGCACTTGAAAATTGTGGAGTGTGCTCTTTGTCTAAGTTTCCTTTTAAGAAGAAAAGTTTAATCTTTTTTTTATCACTTTCCCCCCTTTGTTCCTCCTCAGTTAAACATCAGACTGGTTTGCCATTTGCCAGCTGTGCTGACCTGCAAGTACTATTTTCCAGAGAAACAAAGCTGCTCAGTTTCTGTGGTGCATGCTGTTGGAGGCTGTGCAATTTTTATTTTCATTTCCTGGCATGATCTGCCTTAGGAGCTTCTTTTTGAGATGGCTGGGACTCTTCAGTCTCCTTCCTGGTACAAGTATGCACCTACCCTCATGCAGCTCTTTCATTTACACACACATGCCCACAACAAAGCCATGAACAGAGACAAGCAACAGGATATATCATAGGCATAAATTCCACTTGCAGATGATTTTTTCTTGAACTTTATCCCCTGCCCACTGTTAAAACCAACAATCTCTTTATTAGTATTGCAAAACAGCAGCTACTCCAGGAGGGAGTGTGCTAAAGCCTTCACACTTCTAATTCTGATTAAAGGTAAGAGGCTGCTTCTTTGCAAGCAAAACGGGTAAGAAAAAAGAACGAAAATACTACAATCGCTTCTTCTGGTTCCTCAGGTCAAGTCTGTGTTACCATCTGAGTTCTAGACTTTTTTTGGTTTTCAGGGGCAGAAATGAAAAGTTTTAGTCCCTTCTCATATCCCCAAAAGGAAGAACTGTCAGTTCCAGGGCAGTGACTGGAGCTGACAAGGGGGGCTGGTTGCCCCAGCTGGGAAGAACCACGTTGCAGCTGTTGGAAGGTGACAGGTTTTTTC
>NW_008689562.1:27840-39172 GCF_000695815.1 Acanthisitta chloris
ACATCACCAGCTTTTAAGCTTTATGCAGACCATATTCCTTTGGACAGAGTTTCCTAATATAACCTTGATGGCTGGCTGACCATCTCCTGTGCTTTCAGAAAGTCTTACACAACACATATACTGTGCTTTGCAGGAGAACATCTCTTTTTTCTTCGGTCATTAAATATAAAAACACTGCTCAGAAGTGATGGTGATAAAAGCCTTTAGAAAAAATAACATATTTTCCCTGGTGACATTTTGGGGTGATATTTGTGTTATTTTTACTGCTCTAATCTCTAGCCAGATCATTCTGTCTGGCTTCTTCCAAGTTATTTCATCAGAAATATGCATAAAGAATTATGACAAATGCTGTAATCAGGTGTTAAGGGAAAAAGCAGTTTTGTGAATTTTAAGAAAAATTGAATGTTTTACACACTAAAGAAAAGTGGCATTCAACTCTTAGTCCTTTGAGCAAATATAAGGACACTACAAAGTATATTTTGCTACCACCACTAGTAAAAATATATTCCTTAATTTTACACAAGGAAAGAAAATTCTGAAATGTAAGCCTGAAATTAGAAAACCCACATGACGTGTTGAGGTCAAATGAGATAGCAGATATGAGGAAGAAAGAAGCAGTTGTGAAAACACATAATTTCCCTTTTGTGTTACACGTGGGAGGTGGAATTGTACCACCTTTCTACATGCCCATGGCAATTGCATTTGCTACTGAACATCCCTTTGCATCCATGGGGCTAGTCTCTGAACGTTGCTGGCACTTTTCCTTCTCTTTTATTTAAAAAAGGGAAGACAAAGGCAGCTATGTTTGCATTTGTCTTTGGAGACTCTTCATGCTCAAGGGTGTTGGGGTGAGGCAGCCACTCTGCTCCCACTGCATCAAGACTCTTGGACACCCTTGCAGGAGCAATCACCACATGCTGTTTTCATCTACGCTGATGCTAGCAGTTTTTGATAACATTTTTCCTATTTGAAATGATTGTATCCATGTGTGGACAGAGCAGTAGGATCAGCACAGCCAGCCTGGGCTGGATGAAGGCTGAAGCAGTGCCAGGTGCCGATGCTGTTCCTCTGTGGGGCTACACTTGACCCTGAACATTGTGCAGGGACCAGAGCCAGAGCCACCAAGCCTCAAAGAAAGGAAGATGAGTGCATGAAGCTGTAGGAGCACACCTGGGAAAAAGTGTGCCCTGGAGATATACAGCTGGAAGCAATTAGAAAGAGACAGAGGACAGGGACAGGAAAAAACCATTAGTACATTTTTAAAACAATGTGGAAGTCAGTTAAGATGCGTAGCAACACATGTTAATGCCACTCAAGCCTGCAGCTGCTCTCTTTTTCCCAGACTTCCTTACTCTTAGCCTGAGTTTTGCTTGTTTTGAGGCTAAATTTGCTTCCTTCCCCCTTGTTTTGCATTTTGTGTTAGCCTGTGTATCAGGTTGGAGACAGGTGGAAAGGAATCACTCCTTCAGACAGGTCTTTTCAACAAGCTATTTCCCTCTCCCATTCTTTCACCAGATATCTGCTTGGGACATATCCCTCTGCCATGTGCAGACCCCCACATCCCTGTTCAGTGCTCCCTGGGAGCATGCCTTGAAGCCTCCCCAGGTACTTGGCATCCTGCAGGATTTGTAACTCTCAAATCACATTTTTTTTGGGAAGCTCAGCCTCGCATTTTTCCTTCCACTAATTAACGTCAGAAATATTTTATTGTCATGCTCTCTTTATCCCAGTGTTCCTCTAATTAGCTCGCTGAGTTATTCAGTGTGCGTTTGAGGCTGTTCAGTGTTAATGAGCCTGTCAGTCACAGTCTTCAAAGACTCATAGCTTCAGAGAAGCCAGAGATGGAAAAGACCTATTAGAGATGGTTAGTCCCTGTCTATGAAAGCAAGAGTCCTCTAGGCTTAGTTTAACCACCTGTAAAATTTGCAATGTTTCTTTTGGGCTTCAAGGGTGGCATATGTGTTTTACTCAGCTCAGCAGTTTGACCAAGGCAAACTTTGCATACTAAAATGGAAAGGTACTGCCATGTGTCAAAGATGACGCCCAATTTGCAATTACTCTGCTCTGCATTCTGGTCTTATCTTCACAACAGACCTATGCTGAAACTGCATTTAATATAAGTAAAATCTTGCTGAGCTTGCTAAGGTAAGGACAGTACAGAAGCCAATGATTCCTCTAAAACACACATAGGATATTTGGAAAGCAGCCACACTGGACCTAGGATGTTACATTTGGCCTTTTACCAGGACCTGAGCTACCTTTTCGGTTTAGATCTACTTCATGTGTATCTTCTCAGCTGGATTCATCCTGTATGGCTGTTGCTGAAGACTTCATTGAGCCACAGCTCCTCAGAGCTACCTTTTGCTGGCCCTGACTTTGCTGGAACTGATCTCGCCATCTGCTAAATGTGTGGCTCCACTGGCTGAGATGATTTGAGAAGGCTGAAATTCTATAATCAGAGCTAAAATTTGGCACTAGCACATCATGACAAGGGCCTATTTCCATGGGGACTCTTGTGTAGCAGTTGATTTGGCTGCATAGATATTTCCCACAAATTGCAAGTGTCCATTTGCTTTTCCCATCTCCTTCTGTCTCTGCATCAGCACCATATTCACGACAAATGAGAAAAGCAGTGACAAGGTTTTTAGAGAGATTTATGCTAGTGTGTTTTTTATTTGGAAGCTGCTCAGAGTCACTGCTGTGACTGGGGCAAAAGCTGCAAAGCTCTGGGGAGCGCAGTAATGTCTCAGCTTCAAGCCCCTCTGCCACGCAGAGGAGCTGAGAAGAGTAGTGTCCTTGGCTTGCCATGGAGGGCTGGTCTCTGATGCTGCATTGCCTCAAGGACATTGTGTCCACTAACATTTCCAAGGAGCTGTACCAAAAACCCATGCAAGTCATTTCAGCTTGTCACTGAATTCATTAAACACAGCTGATCCTCAAGCAGTTGCAATGCCATCAGGGAGCCCCACTCATGAAACATAATTTTTTCTTGTCCAGCCCACCCAGACCCACCCACACTGTTTCTATGGGGCTGTTTGGCTGCCAGGTACTTTGGTCTGCAGTTCTTGCAGAGACTTGGAGGATGCAGAGCTAAAAGATGTCAGGGGGAACAGGGGATAGGATACTCCCAGCCTGCAAGGCTCCTGACAGCTCTCAGCTTCCCAGCAGCAGTGCAAGACCACGACTTCCCACCAACTCATGCCAGGCAGTGATAAACTGTTCTTTTTGGCAGTCACCCTCCTCCATCTCATACCTACACATCAGCATCCTCTCTGCAGACTAAATAACCCCAATTCATCTGATTTTTCTTCATAAGCCATATCTGCCCTCTTCCTCCATCCACTTTCTCTTTTCAGCACCAAAAATTGGACACAGAAATCCAGAACTGACCATCTCATAGCTGAGAGAAGCAGACAAGTCCCTGCCTTTTGGGTAGGCTATCTTCCTGTTGATGCCTGGTGTTTGCCTGCATTACTTTTCAAAACCATGCAATTCATGTCTCATATTCAGGGGTGACTGTAACCCAGCCTATCTTCTACCAAGGTGTCTTGGAACATTTACTTCTAAGGGATCTCAGTAAACCAATGAGAGTTGATGCATCTGGCTTTTTTTCTAAGTGCTCCCCAAAAGGCTATTTATTGCAGGATGTTTCTGGGACCTGAAGACTGGGATTTGCCTCACTCTTCCCTGCCCTCTCACACAGGTCCAGCAGAATCCCTGCCTTCCCCAGCCTCCCAAAAGCTCACATATTTCACAGCTTCCCACAGCTCTGCCCTTGCTGCAGCTGCAATGCACCTGAGGTGCATCTTGCCACTTTATCACGGGTATGAAATGATTAGTTAATTGATTGTAGTTAACCTTTTTACTAAGGGAAGCAAAAAAATCATTTAACACAGTTGCAAGCAAAAGGCATTAAGCATAATCAGTGAATAGCTTTCCCCCTCTGCTGATAACAGATTACACATTTTCTGTTTGTCTCCTTATTACTGGTGTTTCTACAGAAGCAAACAGAAAATCATGCTGTGACCATGCCATCCTGGCACGGTCCCTTGCAACCTGTCCTCTCCTTGTCTGAAAACAAAGATGAAGGAAACAGAAGTGTCTTATTTCATGCCTTTCTTTTCCTGATTTCCCTATGTTTTCAAGTTGTGCTCAGCAGTCTTTTTGCACTTGTCTTTCCATGTGCCCCTTGAGCTTAGGTCAATGAAGAGCTCAGTAATTAGCCACACTCCCCTTTTACTGAACCTCCCATACCTCCTCCTCTCTGGGACAGTTGGCAGTTTTGGTTTTAAGAGCATTTCCTTAAAGAAACAGCCATCTACTCCATTCCCAGTTTAATTGCCTCCCACGAGATCTTACTACCAGTTGCCTGAGTCTATCAAACTCTGCTTCCTCAAAGCCCATCTTTATCTTGCTGCCCACCCTTATGAAGTGAGGCAGTTCCATCCTGGCACGGTCCCTTCCAACCTGTTCTCTCCTTGTCTGAAAACAAAGATGAAGTGAATCTCCCCTCTCATTGTACCTCTTTCATGGAGACAGTCTGTGCTTTACTCAGTCTCTGTGGGATTGGTTACATTCTTGTTTTTTGACAGCTTACAGCTCATGGCTTTTTGTCCTTGTGTACTGTTTTTAGCAGGGAGACACTTAATTTTCTTCATAGGTACTATGTTTTGAATTTGTGATAGAAACAGTGTTGATGACATGTGGTTATTTTAGTTATTGCTGAGCAGTGCTTACACAGCATAAAGGTCTTTTCTGCTCTCCATGTTGCTTGCCAGCGAGTGGGCTTGGGATGCACAAGAAATTGAGAGGGGATACAACCAGGACAGCTGGCCCCAAGTGGCTAAAAGGATATTCCATACCATATGGTGTGATGCTCAACAATAAAATGGAGTAAGGGAGGGTTGGATTGCAGGGGAGGATGTTTAGGGCTGCCATTTCTCGGAATCTGTCTGAGTATTGATTGGTTGGTGGTGAGCAACTGGGGAATCTTTGCATCACTTGCTTATCTTAGTTCAGTTTTGTTTTGCCTCTTTGTTTTTGTTTGTTTGGTTGGTTTTGTATGGGGGGGCTTAGGGCTTTTTTGAGGGGGTATTTTTTTTGGTTTGGTTGGTTGGTTTGTTGGTTCATTTTGTTTTTAACTGTTAAACCATCTTTATCTTAAACTATGATTTTTCACACTCTTAGCTTTCTAATTCACTCCCTCATCCCACTGGAGGGGGGACTGAATGAGTGGCTGTGTGGTGCATAGCTGTGTGCTGGGCTTAAATCATGACACCTTGCCAACCAAATTCTCATTCTTCTCATACCTTGCTATTGAATCTTTAGTTTGCTCATGTGTATAAGTCACACATGATTAGATGTAATTAGTCCTGAGAAACTCATTCTCAAGCAATGAATTGAATTGGAAGCATCAGAATGACTATGATGGAAGTGCTTGTTTAAAATGTATCACGAACAAGGTCACAGATAGTCATGACTTGTCTCCATAGATAGATCCAGACAGGGCCTCTTCTTTGCAGTTCATGTGACAGGGTTATTGAATACCCCGAGCTGGCTTGCAACTTGGAAATGTGTGGGAAGGGCATGCCCGTGTCTTTTTGGACCTTTCAGTATCCTCATGCCCTCTCAGAGGAGTGTGCTTGTGTAGCTATTGACCCTGGTGCAGGGTGCAGCTGTCAAGGAAGAAGAGGAGAATGAGGTCCTGTTTTCATGTCTACTGTAAGTGTCCAGGTACAAGTGCACTCTCTGCAGTCCCTCCTGGCAGACATGAGGGGCAAGCCATTTCAGAGACACAGAAGAAAACATGGAACTTAGATGATGCCTTTGGCATGGCAGCAGCTAGACTGGCCGTCTTGCAGCAGAAAGGCTCAGCCTTGTAGATCCCAAAACAAAAGCAAAGCCAAGCTTCAGGCTTCCTCCACCAAGTCTCATTAGGTGTTAGTTGGCCAGATGTTATCAACTATCTGTTCAGTGGCTCACAGGAGCCCTGTCCCAATTCACAGGTGTCCTCAGTCAACAGAAGAGGAAGGCCTTCTCTAGAACATTTATGTCTTTTTTTCTAGATGTGTAGAAAGTATAACAGCCATCTGGGCTATGGTATTTTTCTTATGATTGCAAAAAATTTTATGCAGGGCCAGCAGGACACAGTCATGCAGCAGTAAACACAAGCAGCACTAAGAGCAAAAGCACAGACCAATTAGAACAGCAAATGACTGACTAACATCTTGGCTTGCTCATCCTGCACTCACTCATAGTTTATTTAGATAATTACTTGTACTTATGGTTGGGGTCTTGTTTGTTTGTTTGGTGGTGGGTTTTTTTGAGGATGGCAGGGGTGTGAGAGAGAGAGAAGAAGCAAGATGATTGCAATTCATAAAAAGTGACCTTTGTATGACCTTTGCTATTAAATCTCACCAACAGACCCTAGAAGAACCTACTCAGAGATTACAGCAACTCTGATTTCTAACCTTTCTATTGAGTATCCCAACAGCAAGAACATCTAAACCTAAATTTTATAAATATGGACTGGAAAAGAGAATCTCTGAGAGCTGTTCAGACTGTTTTTACACACTCACGTTCAGAAAAAGATTGTGGGGATGTTGGGATAAGCTCTGGTTTTGCTTCTCCTTTGATGTAAGCCCAGTGCACTGGTAAAGTTGAGTTTCAGCTTGAGCATTAGCTGCCACAGTAGTGCAGCTAATGTTAGTGTTGCAGTTCACTGATTGTCTACTCCCACATGAATATCTGAAAGATGAATGACCGAGCCATTAGAAAGCCATAAACTCACTTCTAGTAATTCTACAGACCACTGTAAAACAATCCCTACTGGTGCATTAGCTCAGGCTGCATGAGGGGGCTCTAGGGGTGGGTGGTAAGAGTGGGGAACTAGGGAGGGAGACGGGAGCTGTGGCTGAAGCTTTTGATGCTGCTTGCTTCCCACTCCACCAGAGACTCCCTGTGTCATCTCTGACAGGTTACTTAAGCTGTTTGTGCTCCAGTTCTCTGCTGGAAACACAGCTAATGTGATTTCTCTGAATTGCAGAAGGGAGTTTTGTGGCTAATTAAATGGAGGCGTGTGAGAGGTTCTCAGATACTGCAACACCAAAGTCCCTATTAGTACCTTTCAGAGAACATTCAGATGTAGCAACTGTGGTGAACAATAACTCCTGCAAACAATAAAATACTGAGACTCTTTGCAATTAAGCCTCTGTCCACTGATTGTTCTCTCTGTGCTGTGAAGCTTCCTGGCCCAAGTCCTTTCCTCTTACAGTATGTGAGCAGATAACATTATTCCCAAGCTGAAGAAATATTATGCATTTAAAAAGAAAAAAATCCACTGGGAATGTTTCCTTCAAAGTCTCATTCACCACTTCAATCCTCCCATCGAGTTCAGAACTGTAAATTCATAAATGCATAGAGAACTAATTAAATTGGTCTATCTTATAATGTAGCTACAGAATTTAGAAAACATTCATTAGCCAATTATTAATACTCTTAACACATTTCAATTTCCCTTGACTCTGGGCTTGCTCCACCACTAGTTTTTTTACCTTCCTATGCTTTTAACAAATGTATGAAGGTAAGTTCTGTTTTGCCGCAATCAGTTGGGATTTGAAGAGCTCCTAAACCATCCTGGGTATTTAAAGCATGACCGGATGAAATTGGAGTGAATTTAATCCTCTTGGAAACACCACAACATTGCCTATAGATTATCTAACACAGTTTTGGTTTTCTTTTACTTTTCCATTTACCCTTCTATAGCTAAATAAGATGTCTCTAATGGCTCTTTACATACTGGTTAGCCTCCCAATATCCCATTCCTCCAGAAGTGAGTACTTTTCTAAATACCACTTTCTAGGAGAGATGAAACATCAACAGGAGGAGTAAGAAAAGGCAATGAGAGGCAAGAGAAGGAGGAGAAGACAACAGGAGGCAAGAGGAAGAGGAAGTGTATGAGAAGGAGTTTGAAGAAAACGAGGAGGAAGAGAAGGAGATGGGAAAAGAGGAATGAGCTAAGAACACAGGAAAGAAAGATAAGAAAAACAATGAAGAGGAACAAAATCAGGAGGCAGTGTTTAGCAAAAGAATAGAATAAATAAAAGCTGGAAGAAAAATGGACAAAAAGAGTAGGACAGGAGGAAGTAGAAAAGGAAGAGTGTGAGAAGTTGGATTTGATGATATTAAGGATGTTTCCCAACCTAAATGATTTTCTGATTCTTAACAGATGATGAAATTTAAGTCCTGTCTGTGTCCACTGTCACATTCACATGCCTTTTTGTTGGCAGCTGCTCATGTGCATGAGAACAAAATAACCACAAAGCATTGGCTCAGCAAGATGGCTTCTGTCTCCCAGAGAGTTCCCTCTGGTAGCAGTCTGTAGTACACACATAGAGATAAAAGATGGCTTTGTCTTCATCTGATGACCTTTGATCATTCACAGCCTTCCAAAATAACTGCTTCTTTCATAATGCCAAGCAAGGTAATGAATGAAGCCACTACCAACTGAAAGCAAAAAAGAGAGCTTCTTCAGTGATGACTTCTTTTGCACATCCATCTTCTAGGCAGTAAATGGTCTGGAGTGGGGACTAGGCTGCTGCTGAATTTTTTATGAGACAGCAGTTATGTCATAGGGATCTGTCCAACAATTAGAATAATTTCTCATTATTTTTGCCATAAATACTTCCCAATTCATCAGTATTTTTTAATTACAAAATTCAGCTGCCTTTTTTTTTTCTGTGAATTTTATACTCTTAATTTTCATGCACTACCTTTTTTTCCCAAAGTGTTATCAATTATCCTTCCAATTCCCAACACCACATTCAAGCCAATATATTTGATGAAGTCCAGAACTGGTAGCCAGCTCCCATCCTCTGCCATGATCATAACTAACACACTTGTTTGTATTTTTCTTTCTGCTCTGAAGATCATGCAACCTACACATACTGTGAACAATGAACTGTTCTTGTCCTTGTCCCAGCCATGCAAATTCAGACCATCTCATGGAAAACAAAATGACACTTTCACACCAGTGCAATAAAGCACTCCAGTGTAATAATTTGACCTTCTTTCTTTTTGTACAGTGCACAAGAGAAATGCAAAATGCATGCAGGCTGCTGTTGCAAAGTTCCTGAATTTGCAAGCATTGCAAAAACACAGTTAATGATCACAGTGCCTGTGAAGAGAAAAGAAAATGAAACGAAAGATTCAGCAGTATAAAAATGTGTGGAGAAAAAAAAGAAGGATAAGATTGGGGGGGGGGGATCCTGTTTCTCCATATTTCTCTGTACAGGTTTCTCAAATCCCCTTTTTGCTAAACTTAGCTGATGAAAATCACAAGAAATTTCAGTGGCAAAATCCCTGGTTTCACTGTCACTATGTGAAATCCTGCAGAACAGAAAGGAAAGCACTGATATCAGTGCTGCAGGTAGCATAGCACACTGCAGTAGCCAGGCCATTGGCATGCTGCTGACACTGCAAGGGTTGCTTCACATTGGCTTCAAGAGCAGAACTTTGCAAAATTAATCACCACAGGAGCTTCAAAGTTGGGTCTCAAAAAGACTGAACACTTGATTTAAAGGACCCAGAAATTCTGGAACAGAGCTAGATTTTGGGTTGAGACCTCCTGTGTGCCAGTTTCCTCTCTTCAGCATGCAAACCCTCCCCTCATAAGGTTCACATCTCCCATCTGGCTTCACCAGCCACCTCTTTCCTTGACCAAGCATGGGTCTGTATTTCTGGCTTGGTGCACTTGACCTAGAAGCCAAACTAGGATTATCATTTGGATTCAAGCCTGTCTCACACAGTTTGCAGGATTCAGCCTTGCAGTTTATATTCAAACCTATGTATATTGAGAGCTATATTTTATTTTTGCAGTGGGTTTGCTTGGGTGTATTTTTTTGGGTTTTGTTGTTGTTGTTGTTGGGTTTTTTATTTTTTTTTAAATAAACTGTTCATATCAGGTTTCACTTCCAAAAGACAGTTCAAAAGACATGACATCTGTAGTTACAAAGACAGTCCTCTCCAAAATGATCCTCAATGATCTCGATATTTTCTACAATTCAGTTACTGGTTGACAGGAACTGGGGAGAAGCTTCCTGTGGGGCAGAAGGAAATCCCAGCTGTGGCACCAGTCTCTGAAGCACCTGGTACACAGATCTGTGAGATAGCAGCTACTGGATTAAACAGACCACTTGAACAAATAATAAGTTCACAAGACTACATCCAGTTGAAATCACCTTGCAAGTGCAAGTGAGATACCTGCAGCTTTTCCAAACCACTGTGGCTGTAAACAAAGAGCAAGGTTGGGCAGATTTACTCCGCAGTGATGTGAATATGAAAGCAGAGCATTCCACTTGCTCTCCCTGCCCCTGCAGAAAGAAACCAGAGATTAGTTAAGAAGTTGTTCTTCCAGTATTGTAATATTTTCACATCCTCCCTCTCTGCCTTCCCCATAAGAGAGGCAGACCTCTCTGGCAGTTTTGCAAAGAATTGATTGTGTAAGCCAATGTTCTCAAAAAACGGATGTCAGGAGTTAGATCCCTGAACAGGCAGTCTGCATTGCAAGCATCCAAGCACTTACTTTTTCTCTTGCCTTCAGGAGCACTCCAAACCTTTCAAACTTGAATTATTCAGTGAGATGTTTACTATTGACATGATAAGGTTACAGTAGGTACCTTAGTTTCGAAACCTTGGTTGTCTTTCAACTGAAACTCAGCAAATGACTGCTAACAAAATTAATTTACATTGGCATCAATAAGATAGCACAAAGCATTACATTTACCAAGGTAGAGTAGCACCCAGTTTGTTAAGATTGCACACAGGGTACACACAATTCTTCCTTATTCCAGTAGCACCTCCAGTTATGTTGGCTTGTATCCCAGCTGAGATTTGATGGAATAACAGACTGAGTCTTTGTTTTCCTAACCTGCTCTAGAGGAGTTTACTAGACCTGACCTTTTGCTACTGGAATGTTACCTGCATGATGCAGACTTGCTATGAGGCTGTCTATTGTCTGTTAAGTTTGAGTCAAGATACTTGTAAAAATAATCCTTCTGCAAAAATCCCAATGCCGTTAATTGATGAATAATAAAACTTCCAAAGCTCAGATTTAAAGTAAATTTAAGGATAATGATTTACCCCAACAAATAGAACTTACAAAATGCTCTTCAAATATTTCCTCATAACGTTTTTTTCCTTCTCTTTATTAAATTATGTTCCAAGTTCCCTTAGCATACTCATCAGCAACAATTAAAGCAGACATATTTTATTCAGAATTCTGTTCCACCTGAAATCCGTTGTTTAGAAATGTTGTTTACATTCTCTCTAAATT
>NW_008689562.1:39201-41425 GCF_000695815.1 Acanthisitta chloris
GCAATAGCTGTAGCCCTGAAGACTTGAGGTCTTCAGCTTCCCAGTTTCCAGTTCTACTACTAAACTGCAGTAAGTATTGCTGCAATGGTCTGAATGCAAAATATCCAAATATTTCTGTAGGTTAAAACTGACATTCGCATCTTACAGTTTGTTTCCCTTAAAATGAGCTTTCCCTCCAGAGATGCTAAGAAAGAAGCCATTTTAAAAGTATGTGCCATAGCAACTATTTGAACCTTAGTCTGGGAAACCAATAAAAGGTGAATGTTGGTATAATAATAGAGCACTAAGAACAAAAGCTTTGTCAGAAAACTGTGGCAAGAGCTGTGCTAAATAAACTAGGTTTGTTCTTAATAGGTTTGTGCCTGCAGGGAGTCATTTGATTAAAATGCCTCCAAATTTCATCCCAGTTCTGCTATCTTTACTTACTGGAAGACTGACAAACACAACACAAGCAGAGGTGAAATTTTGGCCACATGTCCTGCTTATTTTCGCTTCACTGTATTTAATTTTAAAATAGATTGTGACAATGAAATAAGAAAATAAGTTTAAATTAATTAATTTGGCTGAGGTGCTAAAAGAAAAGTAATTATCTGAGGTGCTTTAAATGCTTTTGCCTCTGCAGTGCTCACTAGAAATAGGAAGCTGCCATAATGGAGAAGGAGTCATATATCTTCTGTCACAGAAGAGAAATATCTGACATCTTAGAGCATCTATAGTTTGAGAAAGTTGCATAGAAGATTGTTGTGGCTCATAAGATGCAAGCATCTGAAAAGTTGTTCTAGCAAAGTCTTAAAGGCCTTTCCATGCAGATGTGTAAGCAGCCACTCGTGAACACAGCATCACTCAGACACTTTTCCTTGGAATTTTGAATCCCAATTCAGTATTACTAAGTATTACTGCAAACTGAAATTCAGAAAGAAGCTCAACGTTTGCAGCTTGATTTTTCCAAGCACTGCAAGCCTAGGAGGAGGGTTTGGTTACTGCTTGGCCTTATTTTCAGCGCTGCTGCTGAAGTACAGCTTCCTCTGATTCCCATGCCCTGAACATCTGCAAATCTGGAACCTTTAATTTTGGTGTCTCAGAATGGCTTCAGCAACCTGCTTTAGTCTGAAGGCTGCAATTTTCCTAAAAGCAAAAGAGGGTAGAGCTAAAACAAATGCTGACTTCTTTTTCTCATCAAATGTATGGAGGCAGGTTGATCCTTCCCATGATGGGCTGGACCACTGGAGTGTTGTTACTGGAAGTGGAAGAAGCTGTTGTGTTGTGAGACATCACATACCACATTCTAGAATTCTTAAATACCAAGAGAAAAAAGACACCTGGGAGCCAAAAGGCTCCTGCATGGTCACTGGATCATGCATCTACTGATGTAAATCTCACAGAAGGAAGAGGGCAAAAGAAAATCTCCCACTGTGGTTCCCTGTGTTATGGTAGTTGCCTCCTCACAGGCTGAAAAAACAAATAGTTCCATAAACTCTGTGGATCACTAGGAGCTCATAGGAGACCTGCAAATCGAGAGATACAGTAATTACATTAACACTGCTAATGAGAACAACCAGAAACACAGCTTGAATAGCACACCCTGGTTGGCTGCAGTGCAAATCTAATAGATAATTTCCAGCTGGGCTTTGGGCCACTTCATTCATTTCCCAGCTTTCTCCTGGGAAAAATAGAGGCATACTTCACTTCAGAAAGAGCTCTCCAAAGACATTTTGGGTAAGGCTGCACCAGGTTTGTCTCCATATGCCCCACACAGTCCTCTGAGGCTATCCCAACTGCCTATGTGCACTCAAGCACTCTCATGTGTCCTCCTGCCCCATGCCAAGGTATGCAGCACATGTCCTCAGTTTCAGGCTATAGAAACAGTATTCTGGTGAACTGCAACACCAATATAAGGTATTCTGAACTGGAAAAAAGTGTATGAAAAGTGTAGTTATGCTTTGAAGCCACAAGGCATTACACAGAACCTAGGAAACATTCAAAGCCAAATGCTTGTAGGTACAGCCAGCTCTGTTCTGCTCTGCTCTGCCCTGTGGTAAGCCCTAAGCCATGTAAGGCAAGAACCTACTGATATTCCTTGGCATCAAGGCCATTTGTTTCCTCCCTGGGTCTCTTCCACTCGGTAGTGTAGACATAGATGGTGAGTCCTAGAACCCTTCCAAAGGAGCCATCCTGCCAGCTCCACCCACTGACCATGGTTTCCACAAGGCTCTGCACTTAAAGA
>NW_008689562.1:41463-85452 GCF_000695815.1 Acanthisitta chloris
GAGCAAATAAGAGTGTTTCCTAGTTAAATTCACAAGCTGGAAGAGGTAGTAAATGGCACCAGCACTTTTCCTCCCTTGTGAAACCAAGAATCTCTGTGAGCTGGAGTCCAGACCTCCAGTGTCTAGTTTCTGTGATACCAAAATGGCATCCTGTAGTAAAAACCAATGCAGAACTCTGATTTTACAAGAAGTTCTTAGGTGTTCATAACAATCATAAAATGGGCAAAATCTCACTGACATTATGCCAGCAGGGTCAGAATACAATAGAGTTACAGGCAGAAATTGTGGAGCAAATATTACACTGATATTCACTGTTTCTTTTTAAAGATGCAGTCAAGGCGATGGTGAAGGAGTAGTGTTCCTATGGAGAATCCACCACATTCCTCACAGTCCCTCTATTTGCACTCTCCTTCCTCCACGAGACCACTGGACCTCATTCACAGAAAGAAGCCTTTGTAATTTTTATCCATACTTCCTCAGAAAAGTAAAGAAATCAAAGGTAGAATTTCTTCTTTGTTTCTCGAGAATTTTTAATTTTTCTTTATAAATATGTATGGTATTTGTAAACATGTTTTACCAACTGAATAGGAAAGACACCCACTGCATAGGCACAACGTGGGCAGCAGCAATGCAGACCTGCCTTGCTATCCAAACAGCTTTGACTGCTGGGGTCGCCTCTGGGCACGTGTGCAAGCTCCCTGTGCAAACTCCAGCTGAGCACTCACCTCTGTTCTTCTGGCCACAAATGTGGACATCACACTGAAATGTTTCTATGCTGAGCAACTACCTCCCTTGAAGGTAGCTCAGGTGCTGGGAACAGTCTTGCTATGCCAGCAAGCCCTGGGAACAACCCATTCTTGTGCCCAACAGCTTGCTGATGCTACGTTACTTCATTTCAGGCTGCAGCAGGTACCACAGGGCTCTAGATAGGTTGCAGAGTGCAGGCACATATGATAGAGAACTGATGACAAAAGTTCTACAATGAGAACACCAGCACATCTCACCTCAGCTGTTCTGAAACAGACAGAAGCAATTTTCAGCAAGTAGCAACCTGGACAGGGATTTAACCTTCATTATGATAAGTCCCATATCTTCTCAGCAAGCCTCTGAATAATTTAGTGCCCTGGTTCTTTCTGTCACTTCACATAAGATATTCAGCTTTTATAGAATACAGATATGAGAAACCAAGTTTTCAGTTCAAAGATGTCATTTGTTTTTTTCTGAAATGAAAGTGAATGGGAAACCAAGCAAGTACAGCTGAAGAATCTGTTTTGAGTGAGGTATTTTATGTTGTATTTTTAGGACTCCCACAGACAGCTGCATGTGACTCAGAAAGATGCCCAGATGTTCACTTTGTGGACAAAGTAAAGGATAAAATAAAGATATTGAATAGGATTTTTTCTTTTGCAAACATTAGGTCTTTTGCTTTTTGGTAGCAAGTATTTATTTATTTGAGGTTTAGTGTGCCCCAGATGCCAAAGAGAAAGGAAAAAGTTTCCAATGAGTGACTGTTTCTCTGTGAAGTACTTAGGGATGTATATCAGGATGCTCAGAGGATTATTAATTAGAAAGCAGAGTTCCAGAGGTGACAAACAACATTTCAATAGGGCCAGTGAATCAGTGAGCCAGACCAGCATTGCACTCAGCAGAATAACCTTCTCTTTATCAAAGCATTCAGCAATATATTTTCCAGAAGGAGTTAAGTAGTATCCAAAATGTCTCTTATTAGAAAGACAAATTTGTGTTTCTGAGCAGCAAGAATCACCTGGCTTTTGTCAACTCTAATGTTTATGACTTGATTTCCTCCTTGCTGATTGATAACTCACAGAACCAAGAGAAGTGGAGAGAAGGATTATGCATTGTTAGCAATTAGAGACAAAGGACTGCAAGTCTGTAACTCCTAAGAAATGGAGGGAAAAGAGATACAGAAACATTTCAGAGCACAGTGAGAAATCCATCAGACACAGATTTTGCTTAAGTCCTGTACTAGGCTGGCAAGTGTTCTTATAGACAGTAGCTTAAGGCCATAGCTATTCTGAATTCTGTTGGATTGGAACTGCTGCAAAAGAAGACCTAGTTGGATTATACGCACCGTTCCTCAGAATAACTGAAGACGTGGGCAGAACTCAAAAGCACACATATATATGTGCATAAATATACACAGAAATTATATATCTCTGGCTGATTTTAAAAGCTTTTCTCCGGGAGCATGAAGATTCAGTGAAAGACTCTTAAAACCTTATAAATCTCCTGGACTTGAAAACCTGACTTTTTAGCATCTCAGTGATTATAATACAATTTCCCGTTCTGGGTTTAATGAAAATGTTCCCTCTCGTTCAATACACTGCCAGAAAATAAGAATTTACTTCTGTGTTTTAACAACAGAGGGGAAGAAGCAAATGGACAGAAGAGAGAGTGAAATCTGTGAGAGTGTCTGGAGATGTCAAGTTGAAATCCATCCCCAATAGACATGGCTCAAGGTTCTTCTACCAGGCATTGTCCATTTGATAGTCTGTACAAAATGCTGATACATCTCAAGTAGGCACTGATGGGATTCTTAGTGTGCCTAGGAGACTGCTGGCAGACATTTGCCTTGGCTTGAGGATCCCACCGTACTTTGTGACTAGAAACCATCAAATCATCAAAGCACAGCTGCACACCTACAAATAATGCAATGCCCAAGCCAGAGTCCTGTGAACCCTTAAAAATATTTTCAGTCTTTCAGCAGAATTAGGTGTTTAAATATCTTTTAAAATACCTGTGTGTCATTTACCACATTAAGCATGTGACCACCTCTGCTAACTTGGCCTCTGGTTTGTTTGCTTTCCATGGATCCATGGGAGAGCTGATTTCCGCAGCTGGGGCTTGTGTAGCCAGAGCCTGTCATAGAATGCAGCTTGTGTAGCCAGAGCCTGTCATAGAATAATACAACAGTTTGGGTTGAGCGGGACATTTTAAAGGTCATATAATTCCAAACTCCCTTCAATTTACTGGGAACTCTTTGACTAGATCAGGTTGTTCAGTGCTCCATCCAGCCTGGCCTTGAATATTTCCAGGGATGGATCTTTCCCCAGCTCTGTGTGTAACTTGTTCCAGGCTTTCACCACCGTATTTCCTTATATCTAATCCAAATCTACCCTCTTTTAGTTTAAAACCCCTTGCCCTATTGCAACAGGCCCCACTAAAAAGTCTGTCCCTATCTTACAGGCCCCTTTAGGTACTAGAAGGTTGTAATCTTATAGGCCCCTTTAGGTACTAGAAGGTTGTAATAAGGTCACCCCAGAGTCATCTCTTCTCCAGGCTGAACAATCCCAACTCTCTCAGC
Organism: Acanthisitta chloris; assembly: GCF_000695815.1. Taxonomy (NCBI): domain Eukaryota; kingdom Metazoa; phylum Chordata; class Aves; order Passeriformes; family Acanthisittidae; genus Acanthisitta; species Acanthisitta chloris. Next base: position 44,789 of record NW_008689562.1, read on the forward strand.
CTGGCTTTAGAGCAGAGGTGCTCCAGCCCTCTGATCACCTTTGTGTCCCTCCTCTGGACCCACTCCAACATATTCATGTCTTTTGTATGCTGAAGTCTCTAAAGCTGGACAGAGTACTCCACATGGGGTCTCACAAGAGGGGAGTGACTTCCCTGACTTGCTGATCATGCTTGTTTTGATGCAGCCCAGGATACAGTTGGCCTTCTGAGCTGTGAGCACATATTGCCAGGTCATGTCCTGGTTTTCATCTACCAGTACCCCCAAGTCCTTCTTGGCAGGACTCTATCTCAATCCCTTCATCCCCCAACCTGTATTGATACTGGGGGTATCCCAGGTGCAAGACTTATTGAACCTCATGAGTCCTAATTCTCAGACTTGTCCAGGTCCCTCTGGATGGTATCCCATCCTTCAGGCTTGTCAGCTGCACGACTCATCTTGGTATCATCTGCAGGCTTGCTGAGAGTGCTCTCAATCCCACTGTCTGTGTCACTGATGAAGATATTAAACAGTATGGACCCCAGAGGGACACAGCTCATCAAACACCTGGGACCTCTATCAGTGGACAAGGCATGAAGTACTTCCTCAGCTCCTTCACAGTATTTCAGGGAGGATTTCAAGACTTACTCCTTCAGCATTCTCTAAGTCTGGCTATCTGCCACATATACATTACAGTAAAATAGATTTGCTGAAATATTTGTTGAGCTCAGACAAATCCCTAAGTGAGGATGTGTCTTCACTGGAGCAGTCCACCAGAGTAATGAATCCTGAGAACTCACACTTACATACCACTGGAGCAATCCACCAGAGTCATGAATCCTGAGAACTCACACTTACATATGGTGTTCTCCAACCCACTGAACTCCTCTCTAAATTTGCATTGCAACAGTCAAAGGACACTGAAGATCAGTTTATTTTAAAACACAATGTTCTAGTTTACTAAGCAGTAAATCCTAAACAAAGAGTGTTGTGGTTTTTTTTGCCTGACATTGTATTTGTTTGACTTGTTTCTGCTTTTCCTGGAAATGTTCTCTGATTGACAACATGAAAGGCTATATCCAGCCCTCTATTAAAGATGCTGCTGTCAGAAGTGAAAACAGAAGTCTACAGACAAGGCTCACTCAGGGTATCTGACACTGTTGAACAGATTCCTTTTAATGCTGCTTGATTAGCAATTTTGGAGCAGGACTTTGTTGACTTGGATCAGCCAGAAACAGAAGTCCTAATAGCAGACAGATCAGGAAGAATAGAGAGTGGTAATACAGCATTGATCAGGAACATACCTTTTGCAGGAAAATGACTAAGGAAATTAACAGAAGTTCCACATGCTCAGTTTGATTCCATAGCCATGCACAGATGTTATCAGGCAGTCAGGAGTGTGCTCTCTGAATGCCCGTGAATCCAACCCTGAAGAACATGTTTTCAGTGTTAGGTGAAATATCTACCTATATATATTATGTATATGTAGGTAGATTTAAATGTATCTCAAGGTCTACCTCTGCTCTGTAAAGACCTCAGATGGTATCCTTCAACTTCCTCTGAAACTTCCAGATATAAGCTTTTACTAAGATGAGAATTATGTGCTGTAGATAGCTGCTACACATGCTCTTCTCTGCTTGTGGTCCTTGCCATAATTGTCTCCTCAGTTTTTAAAGATGATTATCTAAACCTTTTCTATATGTTCATTCTTGCAGCAAGTATCCATTGAGCAAGGCTTTATATTGTTGATGAGATAAAAAATAATAATCCAAGAACCAGAACAAGAAAATAATTGCTAATCGTGGACTTAATTCCATCACCTCTGCCCTGTCAGGTTGGGATAACTCTGACCACAGCAGCACTCAGGCTGATGAATGAAAAAGTCAATTTTAAAAGGTTTATTGAAAAAAATAAACTGAGACATGGAAATGTAACAAATAGGGATGTGACTGTCAGTTTTACTGCCAATTACTGACTTCAGCATATCGGTAAAGGATCAGTAGGATCATGTTAGGTGCCGTGATTAAGGGCTGACTGCTACAAATGCAAAGGAGCAGAGAAGCAGTAGTAGTGGGAACCCCCTAACCCCTTAGTGCCCAGCTAGCATCAGCCCCAGCCACTGTTGGGTGTCCAAGGAGGCTGAGCAGCCCCTGGATCTGGCAAATTCCTAGGGCATGGCCCCAGGAGAGATTCTGCCCCACCACTCTGTCTAAGTCAGGGAGAAGCTCATAGGTCCAAGTGCCAGAAGGGTTAAAGGATGGATTGAGCCTCCATTGGGGCTGGAGGGATCCATACCTTGTGTGCATATACTTATGCATGGACTCCACTAGTGGACTTCAGTCCCCATCAGCAAACGAGGAACAGGACTGGGCCATCTTTGCCATTCAAGTTTGTGTGAGTGATGGGTGTTTTCTGTCTGTGCTGATCTGTGTAGCCAACTATATATATATGTGTGTATGTCTGCATTTTGTGTGTGTGCTAACCAGGAACACATGCTCAGTCTTACTGCCAGCTGGACCTGGGGATGTAGTGCTGCAGCAGCCTCACATATTCAATAATGTCTGTCAGATCTTAAAATCAGCATGAAGGATTTCTTGATCTAGTTTTTCTGGGGCACTAGAAAAAGGATTGTGCCTGTGACTAACAGTGTCTTTCCTCAGACTGCCAGGCAGGTCTGCAATAACCTGACAAGCAAGGATTTTGGTGTGCCCCTTTGGTGGCAGTGCAGATGCTGGTCTTCTCCCTGTGTTTCACAGCAGGTTCCCCAAGAGGGGGGCTCCTGCAATTTCAAAGAGGTCTCAGCCTCTGAAGTGCCAATTTGGCTCTTAAATTACTCAAAACAGCATGACAACAGTGAGCAGCCACTTGCCAGAGTTTTTGTCTCTTGTGTTAGATTGCAAAACCTAGAGAGTCACTTTGCCTTTTGACAGTGGGGAGGAAGTTGTCACTAGTCAGGTGTTTTAGCATCCACCACTTAGCGCTCTGCTGCAACAGCTGTAGGTGTTTGGTCACCCTAATGTGTCTGTGTGTTCAGATGTTGATATCAGGGTCCCTACCGTGAGAAGCAGTTGTACCTCTCCGTTGGGACTCACTCCTTAATGTTACACTCTTTTATAACTTGGTCAAATCTCAGCTGAACAGTCTCATAGTTGAAACAGTTTATTTATCATCAATAAACTGAGAGAGCTTTGCAGTAATGGTATTAGTAAGAACCTGAAGCTTGACAAATAGAAAGCACTAAGGGGAAAAAAAACGCGAAACAAAATCAAGAAACCTAATACAAAAATAAATCTGAGACTCTGTTGTCTGAGTGAATGTACCTAAATTGTTATCTCAGATAGAAATTAATGAACATTTCCCTTTTCTTCTGTCCAGTTCAAGCAGTTTTGGTCACTGAAATTCTTGAGACTGAAATCAACAGAGGAAGGGATCTCTGTCTCTCTCAGGGTTTCTTTCAGAGACTAACCATCAGTAGAGTTTGGTGGGGTTTTTTTCCATGTGATTTTTCTATACAGTACACTGGTACATATTCTTGGGCTAATGAGAACATTTTTACCCACATGTTATCAACAGCAGACTAAAACAACCTTTCCAAATATTCCTTTGATTTTTAAAACATTGGCTTGCCTTTTAGCAATCTTTCAACAAGTTTACGTTCAGGATGATTAACAGCACAACTTGTTCCAGACTGACTATAGAATTCAAGAATTTAGTCATCAAAAGCTTTGGGTTGCACCAGATAATTGACTAAAAGAGTTGCAGTCAATTTTCGTCCATCACTGAAAGGTACTAAATCACACACTAATCTATCCCAGTTTCTAAGAGCACTTATGCTGAATGAAAAGTTTGATCCAATTGCCTCTGCCACCAAGGACAGAAACATACAGAATGATCATGCTAACCACTGTAGCTCAGAATTTAAGTGGACACAATGAACCTGCTTAAGAATGAATTATGGCTGCAAATTATTTGCATGAATTATTGAGGAAATAATTATGAATGGCAATTACACTGTGAAGAATTGGGCTTTGTTCACAGAGAGCTCCTGAATTGAAAGAATATTCATAAGTTTCTTGTTAGAAATTGTTTATCTCACTCCAATATAAACCATGAAATTAAATTATTTGAAAAATGCAATCTGAACTTCATTAATTTTAAGCATAATTAGTAGAAACAGAAGCATATTGTACACACACATGTAGATACATACATCATGAACGTATATACAAGACAAGATGACAGAACATAGGTATCCATTTTGTTTTGCCTTAGTGAATAAACATAATTTGAAAGGTTCTGTTTCTAAAAAGCCAAAAGAATAAACACAATCATTTAGTTTGTGAACCCAATAGAAATAACAATCTTTCAAAGACGGATCTTGAACAGACTATACTTTCTTAATTTGCTTAGTCTTTGGGCAAATTGTCTTTAATAATGAGAATTTTCTGCATTTATCCTGAATTTATTTATATTTATTTATACATCTATTATTTTTTCACAATTGCATTTGTGAGAATTTGTGAGATTTTTGTAAAGCAAAAAGTTTTCAGTAGCAGAGTAATTTTATTGGAGACTTTTTTTCACTGAACTGAAGCCAATAGAAGCTGCTTTGACATCAAAACATTTCTTCAGGGCAATAAAGCTTCATCTATTGTTTGGTCAGTGCAACTCTGACTAACTTTGATCATCTCATAAACACAAGGAGCAAAAAACTTGCAACACAACTACAAGGAGACAAAACCAGAAAGAGTAAATGGAAATAGCTGACTCACTACGGAGCACATGGTTTCATGCAATAGGAGGCTTAGCAGGGGAGGGTGGACCTAAGCAATACCTTTTTCCCATCCCTCCATCCCTATTGCTTCCAACCTAACCCAAATCAACCCTCCTGCAGATGCATCAATGCAAACTCCCAGGACCAATGATGTAGGCTGAAAATAAAACCTCACTTTTGGAGATTAATTAATTTTAAAAATAATAATCTTTAAATTGATTAATTGTGCAAACTCAAGTCAGAGAAAAAAAATTGGTGGAGGCTGAATTTAGGAAAGGTGGGAGGATGGGAAAGCCTGGTGCTGAGTAGCTGCAAGAACACAGGGTGTCTAGGATGAGAGTCATTTGGGTAGAGCAGATGTTAAGTGAGCTCATTCTGCTTTGTGCTTGTGGGGGCACTTCAGAAAAGATTGGTTGTTCCTCAGGAAAATAAAATGGCCATGAAAAGATTCCCTGAGAGGCTTCTGTCAGACACAAACTAAGGCTCAGTTGTGGTGCAATGACTGAAGAGGAAAGTCATCAGAGATTAATAATTTCCTGCCCCTGTGAGTAGAGGACATGAGCAATTTGATCACAGTATGACCCTCTCATATTCCCTCATTAAGAAATGACAGATAGGCTTACACACCATTGGAAGATCACAAATATTGCTATTCCACAGAGAGAAGACAAATAAAACACTAATTCCCTGATACTTTGGAAGGCTAGTCAGAAGATTTATGACCACTATTATGTTTAGAAGTGCTAAATAGAATGGTTGCTTCAGTAGTATGCTGAAAAATTTTGCTAAGTGTATTTTCATTGTGGCACCAGAATGAAAAAAAGACTTCATTGGGAATAGTCTTCCTTTTTTTTCCTAAAACAAATACAATATGAGACTGAGGTGCTACAGTTTAGTTTACAGACATGGGGTATGTAAAGGTTATTCTAATTCTGATCTTGTTCTCAGGTCTTCCTTAATAAGATAATGTGTGCTAATAGGAGACATCGCCTCTTTCACTACCATAATTTTCAGTTTGTTTTAAGAACTAAAAAGGTCCAAAATCTGTGCAGTTCTGACCTGGCTCTGAAGGGGTGTACTGCCCCAGACATGCTCATTTGTTCCAAGTCAGCACCGTGGTCCTCACCAAAGTCCATCAGAGAGATCTCTGCTACAGCTCAAAGCACAACAGCACTCCCTGAACCTTCAGGTCACTCTTCCATCATGACAGCACTGTGTGGCCCATGAAAAGCTGCTTCAGTACTCTGCTCATTGCAGGAGGGATGACTCTGTATGTCATTCCTCGATCAGAGAATTGATACCTGGCAAAATCTTAGTTTACTATCTCTCTATATGGGTTGATAAAGCCTCTTTCCTAGTGCAAATGTTTCTATGGTAGTAGGTAGACAACAATTTTGTGAAAATTTTCCATTCTGCTTGTACATTTGTTTTTACTGTTTATTGTTTATTTTGTTTATTTAGATGCTGATTAAAATCTAGAGGAGGAACAATGAGCTGTTCACTCTAAACAGGCAACTCTCATTATAAATATAAAGGCCTAAAGAACAATGAGCCAGTGGAAACTTTTCCAAGAAGGAAAGAAAACATATGTGCTTCACCAGCTTCTAGTGCCTCACAGCTGTCCCTCCAGGATGTTTATTAAAGGGATACTCTTCTGAGAGCTGCCTGGATTTGCCAGCATGTTCCAGTTCTTGACATTTCCAGAAATTTGAATGATATATCACTTTGATATTTCACTTTGATATATCACTTACTGATCATCAAAATGTCACAACAGCTTAAGAGTGAAATAACTTGCGATCAATACTTTGTCAAGAAAGCAAGACAGTAATGACTCTGGCAAAGAAGAAACTTCCAGGAAATGTCTGAGAAATGTAAGCCATGTAGAGCAAAATGTATTTTCAGACAGAAATAAGAAGTTTTTAGAAGGACAGAGAAGCAGTGAAATGATGGATATACAGACATATGCATACAATGCTGCAGCAAAGAAGATGAGGGTTAAGAACCTTGTTGCTGTCAGATGCAAGATGATGAACTCATTGTGGATGAGTCATGGCCTTCTCCCCAACCTGCATTAAAGGTCAATGTACCAGTCTCTGTTTTATGAAGATTTTTCTTACATTATTAGTATATGAAAAAGAAGACTTTTCCCAAACTGTGTCTTGGCTAAAGAAATTCATCAATTGTTCTACCCTGGCTGATGAGATCAAGTCTGCTTTATTGCTAAGACTTTGTTTGTGTGGTCACATATAGAAAGAAAAGTTCTCAAGGCACAATTTCCTAGAATTTGTAGTGAAATCATAACCAGTTGTTGTGGAGCTAATTTAAAGGCTAAATAGATCAAGATATTTTCTGTCCTACTGAATAACAGAAGGGACATGATGGACATTGGTCAAATATAGCTTAAGTGTGTAGAACCAAGATTTGTAGTGCGAAGGCAAACCAACAATGTTGGAATATTGCATGGTGTTTAAAGCTGTATTTTCGAGAAGTACCTGTAATATCACCTGGAATTTTTATTTTTTTCATTATTGATTAGTGTTTCCTAGATAAATAAGTATAGGAACTCACATCATACCTCAAAGATGTGCCTAAGAGGATGTGGATGGACAGCATCTTAATGACGCGGTCTGTTCCACAGTCATATATAAAGCTCTTATTAGACTGGCATGGAAATAATTTATTCCTTAGCTGAAGGATAATCATACCCCTGATGACATCTGCTCTGAAGAAGCATAAAATCTATAAGGAATACTTGTGAGAAGTGCCAAGCACATTTCAATTCAGCTCTTTATAATTTGACATATTCCTCAATCACATACCTATTTGAAGGGTACTTCAGTTATGTAAGTGATGGGTACTTTGGAAAATAAATGGATTTTGGATTTCCCACATTGATGCAATGGATATTATTCTGGGACTAGTGCAGGCTAGACAACTGCCATATGAAAGAACAATATGAAAGAACAATAACTCAAGTACCTATTGAGATATCTAGATTTCAGAAAGTCATATCTACTAGTGAAGCTATGTTCAAAATGCTTGAAAAATTAGGTGAGACATACAAGGACCTATAGAGTGATATCTAGAACAACCACCTCAATAATGATTCTTCCTTGCAGAAAATTTATAAGAAGTTGCCATAAGAGGAAATTAAAATGCTTCCAAACTGTAGAAAGAAAAATTTTGAAAGACTCAAGGAAAGAACACACATTCAGAGAAGAAAGGATTGGGGCCAAGGCAGGGAGAAATGTGTCACCGTTGAAGAAAGCAGAGACATGTTTGAGAAGAATTGCCTTTCCCACTTGGCCCTATTCCTTTTGCTGGCAAGAACAGATGGATGACAGCAGAAATAAAATAAGAGAGCTAGGTGATGGTGATAGCACAGACCATGGGTCTTGCTGAAACCATGCCTGCTCTGTCACTGATGATTCAGGATCTGAAGACAAACTGCTACTAGTACAGTAGCAGGGGTTGCTGACTGTGGATTAACCACATGAGAGTTCAACAGTGATGCAATATTTGATGTTTACTAGGGGACAGCAAGAAAAGGTGCTGGGAGATGTACCACTAAAACTATTACAAGCATTTTTCTACCAAAACCAAAGGTTTAGGTCTGCAACAGGTGTCATACTGGTTTTGTGGCTTTGCTACCTTTCTGTGCTGAATCAAATATCATAGAAATCTTGGTTTCAAAAGGGATGAAAAAAGAGTAATTACAGAGTTAACCTGTAGCATAAGGATCTTCGTGTTATGTGCAGACCCCTCTGCTTCAAGCTAGTAAAAATCATTGTGAGAAAATCAAGCTTCAGCAATCTTCTCAAAGGAAGGCAGCTGCTATTTGTGTTGACACTGATACCCACAGGAACAACCACAATTAGCAGATACTCTGGGGTTTAGCAGAGATAGCAGGTTCTGCAGAACTAATAAGGTAATGTGGCCATAGGGATTGATACAGGCAGAACAGTGATCAACTTCCATTACCTTTCAAGGTTAGTGCCTTTGCAAGCAAGCAAAACTCATGGAAAGGAAGCACTTTTTTTTTTTCACAGAACAGACTTTCTGCAACTTGGGAAACCATCGGAACTTTCACAAAATCTCTTTCTGAAACTGCAGAAATTCACATGTTCTCTGCAAATCCCTAAAAGTGCATGAAGTGCTATAGTTGAATGTTGCAAGCCACGTTTTTTGTGCTAAAGAGTGAAAATTACTTAAGCCGGATACCATCATAAAATGATTATCTCTTCTGACAAGTGTTGCATGTAAGCTATTATGCAAAAAACTGAAGGTGATCTTTGTGATATGTATCCACCGGGCTGAATCCAAAGATTCCAAACTGACAACTGAAGCAAAAAAGGAATTTGTACAGTGGTAAGGTGATTCACTCCCCAGCACCCAAAGCAGTCCTGCAGCTTAGGAAAGCAACTTTATTCCTGCCAAATCACTGAATGCACATTAGTAATACACTCAAAGGCATAGAGATCAACAAGATACAGAACTCTGTGAGCTAGAATTACTGTCCTATACAGACAGATTGTGTACAAGATCATTTTAGCAAGGATTTGGAGGAAGAGGAAGGGAATTGCGTGATTCAAGCTATGCATATTGTAGAGGAGAAGGAGATCAGGATAGGATTGGTGGGACTAAACATACACTTGTGAAAATGTGGATCTCTGTCTGAGCTTGTCATCTAGGTACATCTAAAGTGTGATACATTTTGTCCCAAAGGAGCTATCTAACACAGGCTACATGACATGTGTCCTGTAAAGTGCCTTTTTCCCTGCTGCCCCAGGGGTAACCAAAGCTGTCAACTTCAGGTGCAGATGACTACGCTGTAGATGTTTAACCATCCAGGAAATCCCCTTTTCCTGTCTTAAGATATCTTACATCTTCGTCAAAGGAAAATGTATTCTTTGTTTGGTATACTTTGAAAGAGTATATGTTTTACTGTTACTGAGACTTTTTTTCACCTTCAATATTTACAGTTTTGGTAATGCTATAATAATTCTCATTAATCAACAAAAGGGAGCATTCTGTCATCTAAGGACAAATACCAAACTACAATTTGTTCTCTCTAAGGAAGACTTCAGCTCTAAATGTTTAAAAAAAAATACACCATTGCAGGTTGCAAAGTTAGATAATGACAATTTCTGAAACCTTTTTATTTTTAACTATTTTTTTTTCACTATCTGCTAATAGCATCCACAGAGAATGAGAGAGGGATACTCTTCTTTACAGACCATATTTTTTGTTAAAGAACCTGTTATCCCTTTTTCCTTCTTTGCCTGAAAGGGGCAACAGCAGATCACTACCAAAATGCTAAAAAAATATACAGTAAACCAACATTTTCATGCGCATGATTAAAAGCAAATGAGACCCATTGTCTATAAGAAACAACACAAACTTCTCTTGCTTTTTGACACTCTCTCTGTTCTTGGGAGTTTGCAAGCAGCCCAGAGCATTTTTTCTCCCTGTCCCATTAACAGGTGTCAAAAGCAATCTCTGTTCTCTGTTTCTCAATTTTCAGCAAGGATTTGAAGAAAACCTGTCTTGCAATCTCCTTAAAAGTAAGAACAAGGATTGGTTCAGAAATTAGGCTGATCGAGCTAACTATACATATATAATAAATGTAGGCTTTTTGCAAGAACTTTGAGGACCAGAGAAAATGTTTTACAGTGAGAAACTTGACAGGATCGGACTGTTTAATGTATCATAAGTAGCATGACTGGTGGCTTGATGCCTGTACCTAAGAACCTTTACAGGTAATAAAATCTGGATACACAAGAAGTTTTAAATCTAGTGAAGAAAGACATATTTTGAAGAATTTGTAGACATATTTGGAAGCTGAAACTATACACTTTTGAGAAATTATACACATGTTTAAATGTAAGGACAATTTCCCATTAAAATGGATAACCAAGAGAGGAGCAAGATCCTCTGCCTCTTGGTGTTTTCAGTCTTATCAACCATTCTGAAAGACATGCTTCAGCCAAACAAGATGTCTTTGTATATGGCTGCATAAAATGCAGCGACTTGTGAAATTGGTCAGACTTGATGATGTAAAACTCCTTGTTCTTATATGTGATGAATGTAGGGAGTTACTCATTTGTGCAAAGCTGTAGTACATTATTACTGCACAGGAAGGTTGACCTTCACCTTTCATATCCCTCTGGAATCCCATTCAGTCTATGTAAGTTAGAGACAGTGATTTTTACCTTTCTGTTGAAGGTGAATGTACTTGTCTAGGATAAGCTGATTGATAACTTCAAAATGTCTGTCCCCTTACTGCTTATTATTTATTGAAAAGCATTTCACAGAACTTTTAATTAAGATGGTATCTGCTAGCCCTAGAACAAAGTCAGGTATCATTATCTCACTTTCTGGTCCCATAAATGCAGAGAGATGAGCTGTCACTTGCAGTAGGGTGAGGAATGCATTGAGAATCTCTGATACAGGTGTCTTAAATCCTACTTACTAACACAGGTGCTTTTCAGTAGCATTACACCAGACCCATGGGCCCAACCTTCCTTTGTGTGATCCTGGTTCTGTGTTCTGCACAGTACTCTTCCAGAAAGCCAGGATTTCTCACCCTCATCATCTTTCTGCTCCCTACTAACAGCAGTGTGGGTAGTATACCTTCTTTGTGGTACTCACCCTAATTATAGGATTTTTCATCTCAAATTAGAGATAAATCTCCAACAAGCCTAATGAACAAGGACAGATAAGAATAACTGTGCCCTCCACAGAAAGGACATATCAGGAGTAAAAAAAAAAGTGGGGTGGGGAAAGACTTTTTTTCTGAAGAGGCCACCTGCATTTTTTCAGTGCTTATAGTCTGTTCCAGCAGGAAACACTTCAGTATAAATCACAGCTGTCAGTCTTTTGGCTGATGCTGCTGTGTCTGCTCCAATCCATGGACTGAGATGGGATTCAGGGATTTGCAAACAACAGAAGATGACCTGCTCAGCAAGACTACTGCCAAATAGCCTGGTCCTGTAAGTGCTCAATTTCCACAGTTCCCACAGGGTTTGGTAGGAACTGAGAAGTTTCCCTGTGGTACCAGATTTGGCCTAGAGCACATCAGAGTATAGGATACTCTAAAATCAACAGGGACTATTCAAATGTCTATTACTGGTTTTAAGAAACATTTCTGGTGTCTTCAACATAAGAAGGAAATGGAACTGTTGGAGCAAGTCCAGAGGAGGCCACAAAGTTGGTAAGAGGACTGGAGCACCTCCCCTATGAAGACAGGCTGAGGAAGTTGGGGCTGTTCAGCCTGGAGAAGAGAAGACTGCATGGAGACCTCATAGCAACTTTTCAATATCTGAAGGGCCTATAAGGAAGCTGGAGAGGGACTCTTTGTTGGGAACTGCAATAATAGGACAAGGGGTAATGGGTTCAAATTGAAGGAGCGGAAGTTGAGGTTAGATATTATGAAAAAGCTTTTTTACTATAAGGGTGGTGGAGACACTGGAACAGGTTGCCCAGGGACGTGGTGGCTGCCCCAACCCTGGTGGTGCTCAAGGCCAGGCTGGATGAAGCCTTGAGTAACCTGATCTAATGAAGGAGGTGTCCCTGCCCATGGCAGGGGGGGTTGGGACTAAATGATCTGTAAGGTCCATACCAGCCCTTAAATTCTATGATTCTGTGATTCTGACAAGGGACCATTTCAGAAGCTGTATCCAGACATGCTCTAAGATGACAGAAGTGAGATGCAGCTGAGTTGGTAAATGGCTGTGTACACACACACACACACACACATGCAGTGTCCTCAATTCCAGCCAGGGGACTGCATAATATGAAGGGTGTAACTGAAAAGACAGCTCAGAGAACACCAGTGGAGGTGAATATATCCACGTGGACTGCTCCAGGGAAAGCCCTGCTGTGTTAGTTGCATGCAGCAGCCTCAGCCAGATCCACAAGCTGTGCCACCATGTCTGTGCCACCCGATGGTGGTCAGGAGATGAAAGCCCATGTGGAGATGCTGACGATCTGAAAATATACTCAAGAATGATTCTGTGAGAAAAAACGTGATTCCTGTCAATGTCAGGCATTTGCTCAATGTAACAGTGTAGTGGCATTGACAAATGTGTGTTCTATCAAAGCAGTGATGGTATCCTCAAGGGTCCCAGTGAAAGCCAAAAATGTTCTGGAATTTTAACCATTAATTTATACTCATTTATGCACGGGTTGTGCCCCTGTGTGTCAACACTGTAAAATTTACATAATTTATTTTCCACACCTCAGCATATAGTTTGGTGCTTGGTTCTACTGGGGTTTTTTTAGCTTTCTGAAGTTCACTGACACTGCCCAAACAAAACACATTGCTTGATCAGGCAATGAGATAAGCAGAAGTTCTGCTGCACAGCAACAGCTTTACAGTAACACATGACAGTGAGCTTATCAGCCAGCAAAGCCTTGAAGCAGCTTGGGAAGAAATTATTTAACAAACACAAGGAATGGTGAACACACATCCATGTGGGACTCAGGTGTCTTTCTGAGATGTGATGAGGGTTTTTGTAAAGACCAGCAAAGCTCCACCAGCTTCTGCAGAGATGTCTTTATGTGCACAGCTGAAGTCCAGACCCTCCAGGTGCACTGCACCTAGAAACAGAGCAAGTAATTGCTGCACAGTTTCACCAGGAAAGAAAAAAAAAGAATCCACTTGTGTACTGAGAGCAGATGACTCAGTATGATCGGTGATTTATAAATATTTAAAACATTAGTCATCCTAGATGAGGCAAAACCTAGGTCAGCCTTAGTATGACATGGTGAGTTACTCTGAGTGAAGAGGAGAGGCTTCCTCCCTTGTCAAAAGCAGCAACTGCAGGAGATGCTTCTGAAGTACTTATTTATTGGGATGAGTTTGGTGTGATCAAGGATGAGTTGATTCTGCATAAATTCCCAAGGGTTGCAGTACTGAGAGTGAAGAAAGAGCAAGTGAGTTCAACCTGAAGCCACTTTGTGGCATGCAAAATAAGGTAAAGTGCTGTGATTTCTTTGAAATGAACAGCTAATGTCTAAGCACTATGAATTCATCACTGTTACTAATTATCAGAGGTCAAGATAGCATCCGAAAGCCTCTACCTAATAAAATTATAACTGATGTCATCTGGAGTGGGAAATTAATCCAACATCTTTGCAGTGTGCTTTGAAGTTGGAAGTAGCTATTCTTATTTTTCCTATGAATAAAGACTGAAAGAGCTGGGGTTGTTCAGCCCAGAGAAGAGAAGGCTCCAGGGAGACCTTATTATAACATTCCAATACTTACAGGGGGCTTGTAAGAAAGATGGGTACAAGATTTTTGGTACAGCCTCTAGTGATAGAGTAAGGGGTAATGACTATAAACTAAGAGAGGGTAGATTCCAACTAGATATAAGGAAGAAATTTTTTACAGTGAGGATGGTGAAACTGTGAAACAGGTTGCCCAGAGAGGTGGTGAATGTCCCATCCCTGGAAACATTCAGGGTCAGGTTAAATGGGGCTCTGAGCAAACTGATCTAGTTGAAGATGTCCCTGCTTATTGCAGGGGGGCTAGACTAAGTGACCTTTAAAGGTGCCTTCCAGCTCAAGCCATTTTATGATATGGCAGATTAAATTGTTTCATTCAGTGTATGAAAATTTCCCTTTCATTGGTCATGTAGGTAATTGAAATTTTCATTCACTTTGTTTTATTGTTGTTTGGCAGCTTGTGCTGGTTTTGGCTGGGGATGTCCCTGCTTATTGCAGGGGGGCTAGACTAAGTGACCTTTAAAGGTGCCTTCCAGCTCAAGCCATTTTATGATATGGCAGATTAAATTGTTTCATTCAGTGTATGAAAATTTCCCTTTCATTGGTCATGTAGGTAATTGAAATTTTCATTCACTTTGTTTTATTGTTGTTTGGCAGCTTGTGCTGGTTTTGGCTGGGGTAGAATTAATTTAATTTACAGTGGCTAGTATGGGGCTGGGTTTTGGGGTTGTGCTGAACATAGGGTTGATAATATGGAAATGTTTTTGTTATTGCTGAGCAGTGTTTACACAGAGCAAAGGCCTTTTCTGCATTTCATACTGACAAGGAAGTTGGGGGGATGTAGGAGATTGGGAGGAGACACAGCTGGGGCAGGTGACCCAAACGGACCAAAGGGATATTCCCTACCATATGACATCATGCTCAGTATATAAGGGGAGAGGAAGAAGGAGGAAGGTGGGACGTTTGGAGTGATGGTGTTTATCTTCCCAAGGAACCGTCATGCGTGATGGGCCCTGCTCTCCTGGAGATGGCTAAACACCTCCTGCCCATGGGAAGCAGTGAATTAATTCCTTCTTTAGCTTTGTTTGTGTGTGCAGCTTTTGCTTTCCCTATTAAACTGTCTTTATCTCAACCCATGAGCTTTTGCCCTTCTGATTCTCTCCCTGATCCTGCTGGTGTGGGAGTGAGTGAGTGAGTGGCTGTTTGGGCTGGAGTTACACCAGGACACAGCTCCTTTGATTTAAACTGACTTTTCAATAGATGGTCGTAATAACTTTGTATATATTAAAAGTGAGCTCTTTTCTCCAGACCTCCAAGCACTTTACAGGATCGTTGTTCTCATTTTGTTGAAACACACACTGAGCACAGTCAGAACTGATGGCTATGCATGGCAGGCAGAGGAGATGGGCAAGGGGGTGGAGAATGAACTGAGTCAACTCCCAGGACTCTGGGACATATCCAAAGCATTCAGATTTGAAGTGTGACTAGTAAAATTGAATACTTGGCTATTATTCCAGGCTAATGAGTGCTGAAATTGCCCCCACCTCATTTTATCCCTTAAAATTTGATGCCTGATTTAGTGAAGTCAATCCATAGACACACACACTGGACAGATAGTTGGGAATCTGCAGAAGGTGGCAAAATTAAATTCTTTCTTGTAGATGTATAGTGAGCCTAGTCTAGGAAGAGTGTTCCAGATGAACAATTTTTTACCAGCACAGTTTTGATGAAGTGAATCCTACCCATTTTTCTTCTCTAAACCAGCTTTTGTTCCAGGGTTGAATGCTTAGGAAATTATGTGTTTGTTCTCCCAAAGGGCCCCAGGTTTTCCTGCGGATTCCTTGGTTTAAATCTCAAAAGGTCTGCTCCTGATGCTTCTGAAACCATCAGCTTCATCTGGGAAAATGCATGACTTGATCTGTAGAAAGCCTATCCAACTATCTTTGTGCTAATACCATTAATAACTTCTTCCTTTCCATTAGGCTTTCTCCTGCACACAGGGACTAAGCCATGTTCCAAGCCTCAGAAAATCTTAGCAGTGCTGCAGTGGTATGAGTGGCAGATTCCTCATTTACTGGAGTGGAGAAATGAAAACATACTTGCACCCTTGGGACATGAAACTCTTTCATGTATTCCATCAATTTTAAATAGCTCCTGAATGCCAGGGCAAGGAGTATAATGAATTAAATACCTACATAATATATATTGAATGATTACCTGAATAATTCCTTTTCCTTCTCATGCACTGCTCCATATCTTAGTTATTTTTTTCATTCATTTGAAGCAGTGATGGACAATGTGTTTGAGTTCTTGTACTGTCTTGCATATAGCAATCCTTAAACTAAGAAAAAAAAAGCTAAAAAAATGTTGTTTTTAAATTCCATTTCTCTTCTTACAAAGCATGAGAAATTGACTAAAAGTTTAAGCAGAGCTGATATTTCATGATAGGACTGGAACAAGGAAACTCATAGACATATAGATAAGTAAATTAGTATATTGACAAAATCTGAAATATACTTATTTCTGCAGTATTAGCAACATAAGATTATACAAAGTCTTTATTTATCTTTTTTAAATAACGAGAGAGATTTTAATATGTATCCCTAAATTCAAGTCCTAATGGCTTTAAAAAGACCACTTGGTATCACAGACTTTGGAATAAAATGTTAAGTAACACCATTCATGAACAAAATGTCTCAGTGAGTCGAAAATTTCAGCATAAATTAAATTCTTGTTATCTTATCTACATTAATTCTGTGCCAGGCCAAGTGCTCAAGAAGTTGTAGATTTCATGAGTAACATGATACCAATCTGAAGCAATGGGGCATGTGACTAATGCGATAATCTCAGATTTCCTTCAGTTGATGATGAAGGTGGATAAAGTGTTTATTATTTTCCTGTATTAAAATACTTAACAAGGCGTCCATCATAAAGAGGCTGTTTTACCCATAAACATGTTATGA
This sequence comes from Acanthisitta chloris, assembly GCF_000695815.1. NCBI lineage: Eukaryota > Metazoa > Chordata > Aves > Passeriformes > Acanthisittidae > Acanthisitta > Acanthisitta chloris. The sequence continues at coordinate 61,733 of NW_008689562.1, forward strand.
ACATCATCAGAGACAGCTGTTGTTTTCCACATAAATTTCCACTGCCTGATGGAGTAGGCACAGCTATTGCTCTGAAACTTGCTGGCTCTCAACTCTCAGCAGAAACAGCAGTTTGTTTAATGTTAATGGTGCAGAATATAATTAGATATGTTTGTGTAAGTCAGAATGACAACCTCTTCCTTTTTTTTTTGGTCTTCCCCTTCCCCCTCCACCATGCTGTGTTTCAGCTCAGCAAAATATATGAAAACAAACAATAAAACAGTAGTATGGTTGGTGGATAGTAAACCCACTAGTGGGTACTCAGTCACTGCGATGCAAGTGGTGTTGATCTAGCAAATTTACATATTAATAAGAACAAATGTTACTTGTTAAAGGCTTTTTACAGAAGAGGAGGAGGGTGCAGGTTCACAGCATTTTGATGAGAGCAGGAAGGCTGGAGCATCACCTTGTAGAACTTGAGTTAAAATTTAGATGTTTCCCTTTATAATTCTTAAATAATTTTTAACTCTATTATTACAGCTTCTTGTCTATCCACAACATCCTCTGCAGGCAGAAGTATGTTACAGGCTGTTCACGATTTCCTTACTACAGGTATTCACACACAAACCAAGATTGTTATGTTGGGAAGACCCTATACTTCCAACATAGTCAAAGTGATTCACTTGGAAATATTTTCTTGTTTCTCTTCTTGTTTTACATCAATATCCCAAATCACCATTTTCTGTTTTATCTGTTTTCCTTTTCTTACACTATCCTGTCATCTAATTAGATTTTTCCACACCAGGATAGAATCATAGAATCACAGATTGGTTAGGGTTGGAAGGGATCTTAAAGATCATCTAGTTCCAAACTTCTTCCATGGGCAGGGACACCTTTCACTAGACCAGGTTACTCAGAGCCCCATCCAGCCTCGTCTTGAACATCTCCAGGGATGGGGAGTGCATAACCTCTGTGGGCAGCCTGTTCCTCTGTCTCACCACCATTGTAACAAAGACTTTTTTTCTAATATCTATTCTAAACTTGCACTCTCAGCTTGAAGCCATTCCCTCTTGTCCTATCATTACATTCCCTCATGAAAAATCCCTCTCCAGCCTTCTTGTAATCCCCTTTAGGTACTGGAAGGTGTCTATATGCTCTCCCTGGAGCCTTCTTTTCTCCAGGGTGACTAAACACAACTCACTTAGCCTGTCTTCATAGGAGAGGTGTTCCAGCTCTGTGATCAATTTAATGGCTCTCCTCTGGACTCATTCCAACAGGCCCATGTCCTTTGTATGTTGGGGACCCCCAACATATTTATTGTCTCAGTGTCCTGCCACACAGCATCCCTCCACAACAAGCAGAGCTATGACACTATTCTTCTGAAGTCCAGCAGTAGAGCCTAATCCATTTGCCTGCAGAGTTTCAAGTGTAGGTGGATTTTTCTCTTTGTACTGTAGGCAGAATTTGGCAGTATGTGGCCACATTGTCCAACAGTTGAACAAACTGGCACTGAAAGAGACAGTACATGCCAGGATTGTGGTGATTTGACACAAGTAGCCCTGGCTCAGAAATCCTGTAATTTCTAACAGGAAGCTGTCTGTGATAGTGCTTCTCCTTTAATTTGGACTGCATCACATGGCCTGTTTTGTGATGGAAAGACTGAACAGTGTTCAGAGGGGAGAATTGTTTTCTTTCTACCTATCATTTCATAATAGCAGCCCCTAAACCCCAGTCTGGTCTGAGGAGCTTTGGAGACAATACCTAATCCCTGTCGCTCCTCAGTATGAAATCATCTGTCTCATTCTTACTAGTTTTTAACTTTGTTTTCTTCACTAACAGGGACCTAACACATATGCTGTGTAATGTTTGTGTATCCTGTCCTGTTTTCTTTGGGCTTGTGTTTCCTTCCTGCTTCGTATTCTTTTTTGAGTTTTGTATTTTTTTAATTAGTGCAGGGTTTGTAGATAGGGAACATTTTTTCCTTTAGAACTAATTCGGGTGGAACCAACTGACAAATTTTCAGGCAGACAAACCCTTCCTCAGGTCTGCAGCTGGAACAGCAGGCTTTAGATTCATAACAGTTTGGGGGCAATAGCACTGGTTTTAACTACAATGTTTGTGCTGGATGCAGACAATTCAAGTAAACAGGGTGACTGTTACCTGTTGAGTACAAGAGAATGTTAGCAAGGGGAGAGATTATAAAATCATTAACATTTGTGAAACAGCAAAAGAGACAAGTCATTTCCTTCTGTAGAACAGCAGATTTAGCATGAGAAGGGATGTGGGAAAATTACTGTGTTGTAAAATGATTTCTTCTGAGTCCATGACTTTCTTCTGCTAGAATTATCCTCTTTGATTCCATTCATTTCTTCTAAAACCTGGACATAAATATAGAAGAAAGATCAGTTGTTTTGAAAAAAAAATTAATTTACTTCTAGGCATTTCTGGTGTTTTTGGTGATTAAATATCCATGCTCAGTTTGGTATCACAAGAAGTATCCTTTGTATTTACATCATAATAAATTCAAATTTTCAGCTCATCTCAGAACACACTAGTTACTGTACTATGTCACACAATTTCACCACCAAAAGAATTTAAGAGCAGAGCAAACATGTGAAAGTCTTCAGCTTTCAAGCTTTTTTGGCACAGGTTCTTCTTTGGTAGAGAAAGCTTCTGTATATTTAAAAACTCTCAGTGGATTTCTTCTCCTTGAACATTTTTGGTTCCTCTTGAACCCCTGTAAACTTTTAGATTTTACATAATCTTGTGGCAAGGACCTCCACAACTTCCCTGCACATTTTGTTTGTGGAGTCCCATCTTTTTTGTCAGTTCTCTGAAGGGACTAACATATGTGAGATGACAAGCTACACGTGGAATCCCTGGGTGCTGTTATGATATAGTAACTCATGGTTAACTTACCCCATTATATTTCTTATCTGTTTTGTATTTTCTCCTTTCACTCATACTTTTTAACTGCCTTTTCCCTTGTTACCTCGGAGTCCCTTGTCCCTCTGCTCTCACTGTTTCTCACTATCCTTCTATAATCCCATTGTTCAGACTCACAATCATCTGCATTTCTCATAGCCCTAACCTGAAAAATGTGCCTGGTAGATATTAGAACATGTTCACAGACAAGCAATGATGCTGAAAGGTTCTGAGTGAAGAGTCAGTAAAGAAATACAGGCTATTAATGTAAAGAAAAAACCTAAGAAAGGGGTTTGGCACATAAAAGAATAAGCAATATAAAGAAGTAAATCAGATTCTCAAGGGGGCATCTGTGAAACTCAAAGGCAGAAGAAATACTTTTTAAATATATAGTTAACCATGAAATGCATTGCCACAAATGAAACAGAGGAACAAATGTGGCATCTTATAAAAAGCATAGACAACTGTATAGGATGCAGGTACTGGAAACCTCACAACTGCATTATGTGTGTTTAATTACAATGGTTTCACCTAAACCTCAAACTTTTGTTGGGGCCACAATAACTACTGTGTGAATTGATGGAGAGAAAAGAGTGTGTAAAAGTTATACAAACAGGAAAATACTCACTTCTCCTCACAAGAGGTGTTCAGACCTCTTCCATCAAAGCCTTATTTTTATGAAAGAAAAGCTATTGGGCCAATGAGGTCACTGCTGCAGTTTAGTGCAGCAGCCACAGCATGGTCAATTTTCTGGTGCCTTGTCCTTTTGTCACACTCAGACCTGAAGAATTCCCTTATTCCTCTGAACTGTTAAGTGTGGAAAGAGAAAGCTGGTCTGCAATGGAAGAAATCAAAGACAGGATTTTATTTAAAAATTGCTAGTGCACCAAGTTTTCTGTCCCTACCCTGTGATAATGCCCACACCCAGGGGTGACTGTATAGCAGAAACAAATTATTAGATAATTGGAGAGGCAGGTACTTACATTTCAAGCACAGGCAAAAACACTCTCTTGGGTGACTTAACACAGAGGTCTCCACAACACAATGTCTCCTACTTAAAGCTAAAAATGCCTGTTTCACTAATAATTCATTTTCAAAACAGATAATTAAGCAGTGAGATGTTCCAATGTACTTATTATTGTTTAATAATGCTTGGCACAAGACAGAAGAATTTTGGTGCTAATTTGTTCTTGATAACCTTTCTAATTCTGCAGCCTCTCTTGAACAGCTTTTTGTTTGTCTTTTGGGGTGTTTTTTTGTTTTGTTTCTCTTTCAAAATGCCATTAAAAATGCAGACTTCAGTGCAACATGTGAATCATTTAAATCCAGAACCACAATTAGGCTGTAAAGCACTGAGTATATGCATGTGTTTTATGAAAAGTACATGCTTCAGCTGTGAAAACCTGAGACTGGTTTGTTTCTTTTCCAGAACAAAACCTAACCCAGCGAGGTTTAATATTATCTCTGTGGGAGGGTTGACCTTTTGTTTCTCCCCGATTTATTTGCATGGGTGTACATATGAACAGAAAAAAAAGAATTTGTGATTCCAATCCATTAATGAAACCCTTCTGAAAACATAACAGGGGAGTAAAAACATCAAGGCTTTTGTTCTGATTACTCATGTATAATTTTCTGAGAGCTGTGAAGGAGAAAAGGTAGTGTTGCTAATTGTTAAATGGGAGGTGATCCAAAAGCCAGAGCCAACAGCCATTGGAAAAGAGTATGTTGGTGGGTTTCTGGAGGATGCCTTTTATAATTCAGACACAGCTGGGAGGCAGGTAAAGCCACTAGTGATGCCATTTCCTATACAAAATTGTCAGTATGCATGTTTTCCAGCTGTCTCTCTTGCAGAAATCAAGTCATTAGGTGTCCATTCCTCATCTCTAGGAGATTTGAAGGCTTCAGATTGATTCTTCAGGTAGGTTATTAGTGAATATCAAGCATCAGGGTTTGCAATTATCTGATTCAAAGAAGAGGGAAGAAATTGGGAGCAAGCAGATGCATGGACTAATCTAATTAGGTCACATAATTCTTCTAATGTAAAGCACATATATTGCCAAGGAATGATGGAAGATGGAACAGAAAAAATTAAGCACTCGTTTCAAAAACTTGCAGACCATCAGTTTCATAGGATCAGATGTCACTCTGATTGAAAATATTGTCAAAAGAGAGAAGAGGAAAGCACTCATTTTATAAAACTGCATGTTAAATACCTTTATTCTGGCACTGTGACTAGCATTCAGATAGAGGTGCCACAGTAGGTTAAGCCCCTTTACTAGGCCTTCCAGGCTCTTCAATATAAACATGGCTTGAGATCAGCCACTGCCCCACTCCCTCATGTGAAGATCATCTGATGTTTTTACCATGGATGAGTGTGCTGTGATTGTGTCAGGTGCACTGATTTTGACAGCAGGTGAATCTGGAGAGAAAGCAAGAAATGTATATAAGTTCTCAGCTGACTTTCTGTAGGACAAGAAGAGCATTTTGGAAATTGAATAAACTCTTCTGTGTGGTATGTAATCTTGCAGGTTTCCTGCAATAGGAAGAGTGTGTCAAAGAAAGGACCTAATGTGGCAAGTCTTGATGTCAACAAAAGGCAGTTACCTAAACACCTGAAAGTATGCCAAAATAGCTATAATATTGGGGGGGGGGGAAATAATTCTTGCAATTAATGTTATTGATTCCTCACATGAAAAGAGAACCAGAGAACATTGAGCCAAATTTGTAATTGTATGTTGTTAATCTAAATCATAAAGGTCAAAGTGATAGGAACTCAAGCCCCTTCCACTGAGACACCATGCACCAGAGCACTTTGAACACTCAGCTGGCAGCTGAAAAAGCGGTACAAGCTACCAAATGCTTCTATGGAATGTAATTGAGAGAGAGCATGGAAGGCTCCAGAGCCAAAGGGGCATGATGTGTCACTAGGGCTGACTCAGCAATATTCTTGGATAAATACATTCCTGGAGACCCTACAGACAAATCCTGAGCTGATCCCTTACATTAGTAGTATCCACAAAGTCTTTCATATCACTAGATATGTAACCACAACAGCTCTGTAAAGTAAAAACCAGGATAGGTATTTGGGCCAATGAACAAGCCAGGATGGAGAAAAAAAGTGCCTTTTTTTTTTTTTTTAAACATGGCATACAGTATGGAAAAACATGCAGTATTACACCATTTTTTTTAAAACAAGCATGCTTAACAAAAATGTTAGGTCTAGGTGCCAATATCATTTTAATGCATATGTGCAAACTCATTCATTGTCTAGTAAAGGAGTGTGATTGTAGAGAACAGTAAGAAGTGAAATGAAATGAAATGAACCTGAATTCCAAAAAGGCAACTGAAGATTTTCTGAACTCAGAAAAGCACCATGCATCCAATATTTTATACTATCTGCTAGAAATACTTTTAGTGAGATAGTCAGTTTGATTTTCATATCTATTAGTCCTTAGAGAGTTGCTGCTATTCAGTCCCAGACCTTTCATCACAAGGGCAAATTACATTACAGATCAGCCACACTTACCCTAACATGTGCTTAGAATTCATTTTAACATCATAAGGGGAGAAAAGGGCCTCAGAAATATAGTTACCTTCTGTGCCCAATAAGAGAAACTACTCTTTAAACTAATTCTCACAATGCAATAGCTGTTGGGAGCTGCAGCAGCTCATAGCAAGTTTTGCTGTTGAGGTCCGAAACTTGCATCTATGCTTACAGGGGTTGTCAACTTGCACTGGACATAACTTCTCAGGCCTGCAAAGGGAGTCATGCTGCAGGTTCATCCATGCAGTGTGAGAGGCTTTTCACTAGTGTTAGGTTAGAAGTGTGCTCTGAAGACATGCACTTGCAGCTCTGTGGGCTATTGCAATATGGTGCCATGAAAATGGTGCCAGCTGTGCCTCTACACTCTCCAGCACTTCACTCCTGGGCCCCAAGTGCTCTTCTGCCCCAAAATAGTGAATCTTGCCTTTCCCCAGGGCTACTTTCCTAGGGCACATTACAAACTCGACAGAGCTTGTGATTTTTTTCCCATAATTGAATTCAGTTTTCTGAGAAAATCTACCATGTCATAGAGTTTTCACATCTGACCCCAAATATTAAATAAAAATATGGTACAGTAGATGGTGACTTTTTCTTTTACTTCAAATTTACTTAATGGTTCATTAAAATGTTATTATATATTTAATGCTATTATGTACTTAATGTGCAGTATTAGAAAACACAATAGAATCTCCCTGGTACAACTAGCCAGGCACTAGAGCCCTAAAGTTAAATTTAAGCACATTGAAAGGCCACCAGAAAGGGAATTAAAAAATTGATCTCGATAAATCTCAATGGGATACAAAGATATAAATTCTGCATGTAGCTAAGAAGAGCTTTAATATCTCAGTAGAAGAGCCTGTGTCCATGGATTTATTGTAATCACCCAACATTGTCATCTTCTTCTGAAGTTTGAGCTTTCCTGCCTGTCATTATGGACACTGAATCTGCGTTACTCAGTGTCACACTGAAAAAATTATTTGTGAATAGGAATCACCTTAGCAAGACTCTGAAAATGCCCTGTTCTCTAGTGTCTTGGGAAGGTCTTCCATTGTGTAAAGTTCTATTAAATAGGTATGTAAGTCTTATTAAGTTTGTATAACTTTTGTATTGGTTTAAATTTGCTATTCATCTCAACCTTCCTCCATATTTCTCATCTGGTTATATAGATATCTTCTATTTACTGTATTTGCTATAATAAGAATTCAGGAATTAAACGATTGTCTTGCACAGAAATAAAATGCAGTGGATCTGTACTATGTGCCTCCACCCTGAACATGCTCTAAAGGTGAAGGCTTTTATGCTTTTGCATCTTCCTTGTGACAGTAAGTTAAAAAAGGTTATGGCCCAGATTTTTAAATGTCTACCTGCAATGACTTCAGTTTCAGCAGGTAGCATGACAGACAGAATCCAACAAATCTGCTGCAGCAGTGATGCTTCTGTTCAGTTTAAGAAATCTAAATTATTGGTAAATGCTCCTTAAGAGGTTTTGACTTGTAAAATAAACCTTTATTCATCTTGCCTCAGTTTACTATATAAATAACTTTGGCAAGTATTTTTCAGGTTTCTGGTGGGTTACTACCATAAAAGGAAATTAATAATATCAATTCTACTATCTTTTGCTGGAGCATAATTCAGTTTGTCTCTAACATGCTTTGTGGAGTTACCTTGGATACAGAGTCTGGCCTGTTGTCTCTGGTGGAAAGTAACATTTTAATTGGAGGGGTTTAGTGGGTATAATTATTTCAAGATCTCCCCTGACATTGCATATGGCATTTCAGTTATTTAATAGTAGTAAGCTCATAGTTAGATCTCTGTGCCACTCTCTGTGCAAGTCCATATTAAAGAAATTCCAGGGCACAAATGCCCTTCAGTTAAGAAATACCTTGTCAGCTAGTCTAGTTGTATACTTCATTACCTGCAGTAGGGGTGTGTGGATTTTGCCTGCTGGTGGAAAGAAGCTGACAGTAGTTCAAATAAGCAACAAAAACAAACTAGCAAGTGGCAACTTGCAATTGAAGGTGAATCAGTGTTGTTTGTTGCATTCACTCACAGCTGCTTACTAGATTCTGTAACTTTGTCTTCATGGAAATAAACCACTTGATTTTAGCGCAGAGACTGACATGCAGCATGAGGAGGCTGATAAAGGCTGAGAAGGACCTGGTCTTGCACAGTCCCAGCAATGGAAGGATTTGAGACTACAGGGAGCTCTGGTCTCCCTGCTGATGAGAGCAGAAGGTATCTGTGGTGCCTGAGCACTGTACAGTGAAGGCACTGCACTGGTGGAAGTCACAGAGCCAGGAGTCAGCCTGCAGAGCCCCCCTGGGCAGCAGTTGGCTATCGACTCTGTTTACTCCTCTAATAGATTCCAGTTATCCCTTTTAATTTTCATGCTGAATTAATTACCTGTCCTTCCACACAGATGGCTTCAGAATAAAAATACAGCACTCAGCTTTCGTTTCAAGCTCCTTTAATACCAATGCAGTGGCTGGCAAGACCCCATATAACAAACCTTGACAGTCAAGTAATATCAGCTAAGGCTCCAGTTAGAGAAGCTGAATTGGAAAAATTGATCTTGAAACTGTCCTCCAAAAACTACATCTCAAGGTTACAGCTATCCTGTGTATATGGAACAGAACAGGGGCACAAAACCCAGCTCCCTGGAGTACTGCTCTTCTGTCATGCTCATATCCAAGCAGAAAGATGGATGAATAAGCCACGCTGTATTACATTTAAATGTGTGATAACACACTTTTTTGCTTAAGACATTTCACCTCATTCTTCATTTCATCAGCTTCTAGTTTCGTGTTACAGAACAGATTACCTTTTTGTTGTTGTTAAGGCATCTGTGATATTTCATTAAAATATTGGCAGTGCAAGGGTCTGACTTTCTTACAAAAATAAATGCATTTTATATAATCTACCAAGTGTACTGACTATGCTGCTTTTGCCCTTACCTTAGCACATAAAGGCTGTGAAGTGTTTTAAGTGTACAGCAGACATTCACCAGCTTCAGAGAGGGGTTGCCTTTGCTTGCAGAAATCACAGGAGATCCATTCAGACATATTGCAGTTCAGTATTAATGGCACCTTCCCTCTTTGCAAGTTCTAAAAAAAAATCAATTTGGTCACTTGAGGGATGGGAAATCATTTCTATTCACTCAAGTTATTTATGAATTTAAATCTCATGCCTTACTGGAAGAACATTCCTACCATTATTAGCATTACAGAAACAAAGGCACTGAAAAAGAGGACTAAGCACTTTATTCGTATCTTTCTTAAAACGAAGGAACACGAGTGAACCCTTGATATGAGTCCTTGTACCTACAAAGGCAATCAGCTCTGACAGATGGAGAAGAGACATCTCTTTAATCTCACAAGTGACAACCCTCTATTTTTTTAATGAGAAGAAATTCCATCTTTCCTTTTTGTCTAATTATTAATTTTTGCAATTCACCTCTCCTTGGGCAGTGTCTAGTCATGATGGCTTTTATTACTAGTTAATTCTTTAAAGAGTTCTGAAAATGTTGTCTTCACTGAAGGAGAAAAGTATTTCTTCTAAAACAAACTCTCTCCTGAACCATACAGCAAACCCTTGAAACATTTCAATTGGTCTCACATCTTATTTTAAAAATTGTGAATTTGTCTCTTTTAATTTACTCTCAGAAATCCCTTAACATAATCTTGCTCAGGTTTAACATCTTTCAGTTCCAGAATATACTGAGGAAGGACAGAAGCCCAAGCTTTAGAATATCAGACTCAGGCTTCAGGCCTCAGATAAAAAGAGAAAAAATAATTAAAACATGTAAAGCTACAGTGTCTTGGAGGGAGAGATGAGCCAAGAGAAAGAGATGGGAGAAGGGATTTGTTTTCAAGTGACAAAATAAAAAAATAAAGAAAAGAAATTAAATGGGGCAGGGATTTACAACAAAGTTGTTCTAAATGGCAGGGACTGTAAAGAAGAAAGCTTTTGACTTGACAGTTATGAAATTTTGGTGGGACTGAAAAGAAGTCAGTGCAGAGTTAAGAATGAGCCTAGAGGGAGGAAGAGAGAGCAGACAAAAATAGATGACAGAACTTGATAAGGGAATATTGAAAAATGCAATAAATTTTCTTTGACTGCATAGAATTCTGTACATGCAGCTCTGCAATAACCCAGGGAATAAGAGATGGAGAAAAGGATAATGGTTCAGCATAGAAAGAATTTAGATTGTTGTGTAGAAAGAAAAGTGGCATCAACCGCTATAGGAGAATATGTGACCAAGAGCAGTGTTTTGCTCATGCTGCACACCCACTGAGAAGTTGCTGGCATTGACTGATTTCCAGATCAGATTCCCTTAGGATACAAGCAATGACTTGATGCCTGAATGACTCCATGAGTACCTGACTAGGAGCAGTACTGACAATTTTAGGGCAGTGTACAGACTTCAGAGTACTGTGCCACTGCAACAACCCCATCTCAAGAATTTGTGTTCCTTAGGAAGAACTATGCTTCCTGTAAGGAGGAAAAGATGTGGCTGCTAACCATGCAGAGCTCCCCAAAATGCATCAGAAAGCAACACAATACACATGCCTTTTTCCCAGACTTAATACTTGCATGACAAATGTCTGGACTGCACATAACGTTTCTATCTGCTGCCTCTGATCACAGGACTTGCCTCTTAATTCCTTCTAGCTCCCTTGTGGCTTGAGTTCAAAGCTTTTCCAAGCTTTGAAAGCCAAAGACAGAGAGAGGAAGGCAGTGTGCATGCCTCATCAGTACAGACTATTCTCCCTGCTATCACATATTCACACAGTAAAGTGAAAATTAGTCCAAGAATCAATGTTTGATTAACTCTGCCAAGCGGACTAGTTCAGCATCAAATAAGGAACTCAACATAATAGGATTTTTTTCCTCCAGAAAATGACTGACTGCAATAGCTTATTTTCCAGAGTGCTACAGAAGAAAATGTACTTCCATGTTTCAGATCATTTCACCCATACTTCAAAATGCAATGAATTTAAAACTACATGAATGCCACCTCATTTCAGCTGTACAGCAGAAAGGGCACAAGTTGAAAAGTACTTTTATACTTCAGATAACTTCAATTTTTCAAATTGTTACTTTTCTTTCCTTGAGGCAAAGGCATCAAATGTAACTCTGAGGACTGGAGAACTTGCTACATGACATTGATGATCTTAAGGATCTTTTCCAGTCTAAATGTTTCTATGTTTCTATGATATCTGTCTCATATTCATTAGCTCTGTGTCTCAACTTCACTGACCTCATCTGAGTTTATGCGACATACCCATATAAGCAAGATGATAGAACAAAAATTTTTCTACTTCATACACCTATTGCTCCCAGATTTAGAGCCTTTAAAGTGTGCTTTATTCAGTCTCAGTAATTAAGAAAATACATTTGTTTTACTTACCCTTGGATCAGTCGTTTCTGAAGATCAAAAGATAATGTTGTGCTTCTTTGATGACAGAAAGGGTTTGATAGCATTTAACACATCTAAGTAGTATGATTCATAAAAAAACAAGGAAACTTCTTATATTTTAACTTGTTCAGAGTGTGACTCGTATAATACGCACAGACATATCTAACAGTGGCGCTGGCTCATCACTGAAGCAATTGCACCAGAGGGCTGATGAGCTGCAGAAGTAATGCAGGTTGTTTTCCCCTGGATTTCTGTATTTAGGCTGATTCATGCAGTCAACTGAAAAACTGTACATGAGATAAGAACTTTCCCAAGAGTGGCACCAGGCACAGGTGTATCCTTATGCATGCTCTTGCTCTCCATTGTGCTCTCACATGCTCTCTCAGATTCTGTTGTTTAGGTGAACATTGCAGCCTTTCTCACAGTCAGGGTACATACAATTTCTTCCCTCCATCCAGCCAACTATTTTTGTAGGGCCTGTTGGAGGGTCCTGTATTTGAGATAGCTCCTTTCAGCCATGTGGGTTGGACTTGGCCAAAGGCACAGGCTGCCACTCCACACAAAAGCTGTACGAAACCTCATTTATGTGGTAAACCAGGGATGACACTGATAAGCCTGCAGGGTTTTGAGCAAGTACAGGCATGGGACAGGCCATTTATTCTTTTGCAGATATAGGCAAGAGGGAACAGTATTTGTGTCAATACCACCAGCCATGGACAAAAATAATGATGTGGTTGTTGGAGGCTTTTTTACATCCATGACTATAAGCATGATATCTTAGACAAAATAGATACCAATAAGGAGCTGACATAGCAAGGCTGCTGGTGGAAAGTGGGAACTGGAGCCCTCTGGCTGTTTGCAGAAAGGGCAGTTTAATGGGGCAATTCACCCTCACACAGGTGAAGCTTCCCTCACAGGTGGGAATACCAGTTCTCCTAGCTAACCCTGATATTTCTGTAGCCAGGCTTTTGACAGCTTCTGAAGCTGCCAGGTTGCAGACAAAGCAAAGGTGATGGCCTGAGACTGTAAGTTCATTTCAAGTAAGCAAGGAAACACTGAGACGGGAATTACTCTTGGTTATTCCCAAGGAGACCTTACAGGATAAGTGTGACTCAAAGGCAAACAGAGACCCAGGTGATCAATGTCCCTACATCCCACTGTTCCTTTTCTAAAGATCCCACTTCTTTAACAGTGATTGAATGTCACTATTTTCTCAACATTATGATTAAATGTACTAGCTAAGAAATTAATATGCAAAAATGGAACTTACTAAAGCTTATTCCTTGGGGGAATACGTAATTATGCAGAAACGAACAGAACATAACTTACACACTTTTTATTTCCACAGAAAAACATGGACTGAGGGCCAGATTTTCATTGTCATTCTAGCATCTAAATACTTTTAAGAATCTGGTCTAAAATGTGTACATTTTTCCCCCTAAGCAAAACTTAAAAGTTTCAGTTAAACCACTTTTAATAGAAAATTAAATTATGCTTCTTAAAAGATTAACTACGTGTAGTTCTGCACACAGTTGTTTTTTTTTCTAGTTGCCAGTTAATTATTGCAACAGCACACCCGAAGGACTGTGTTCATGTGAGATAACACTTTTGTCAGGTCACTGACAATTGGTTCATGAACCACCTTTCAGGTCTGGGTTATCTCAGCATAACATGCAATTTCTAGGAATCTTACTTCTTAATTCTCATTCATTTTTTACCTATAGATCATATTCTTGGGCTTTAAGGTTTAAATTTGAAAGCCTTGCATGTTGTACAAATACGAAAACACAGCCTAGGCAATTCCAAGCACCATAGTTGGCAGGGAACCACAAGGATCATTAAGTCCAACTCCTGATGTGCAAAGGAGAACCCCAAGAATCACACCATGTGCCTGAGAGCACTGTGCAAACACTTCTTGAACTCTGTCAGGCTTGGTGCCCTGACCACTTTCATGGAGAGCTTCTTCTGGTGCCTGACCACTGGGAATTCAGAGAATAAGCATCACATCCATTTTTTAGTTTCTTTCTCTTCAAGACCACTTCTGCAGAAAGTATTCCAGCAAGGTGTGAAACTATAAACATTTTAAAGCAAGGAGAAGCATACCTTTTGCTGTCTCTGTCCTCATGCCCCATGCATATAGGCAAAAAATCCTATTGGTTCTATAGGCTGCAACTTCATTTGGATTAGTGCTAAATTTGAAGAGTGAGAAGGAGAAATGAGTGAGGTGATTGAAGGTTTTTCATTCTTCCTTTCTCTTTTTTGGCTGCAGCAACCAAAAAGGCATTCTTCCACACCTTCTTCCATATCCTATGAAATATTGCACTGTCTTCCCTTCGGCTTGCTTTTTTTGAGATAAAAAGAAACCTTTCTGTGGAAAAGGGGAGAATTTATTTGTGTTACAGATCTGCCACAAGAACTGCAGTGACAATGAACCAGAATTGCATCTATAAAGATTAAAATAAACCTGCAATACAGATAGCACTTACAGTTCTTCCAGTGATTCTTCACAGTCCTCTTAGCACAATCAAAGTGCACCAATATTGTGATGAGGCTGCCAGTTGAACTGTTAACTAGACACCTGGAAGAAATTGAAGTGTCCAGATGTCAAAACTATTTTCTGCAGGATGGTTACAATGTCAAAATGGCAGGGAGCCTGAATTTTGTTGTCTCCCTCATATACACACCCAGAATTATCTAGAGTTGGAATCAATGTAAAAATGCAAAAATAGGTTACTCTTAGCTTAGTAACTGAGAGTGTTCCGAGCTTCTGAATGAAGACTAATATACAAAAAGGTGCAGAGGAAAAATCTAAACTTACAAATGTTAATGGGGAAAAATAACATTTATAAAATGGCAACTCTAGCAGAAACATGGATGGTATTTGCTATCATGAGGGGCTAGTGGCTGTGGACAAAGGTGTGGCAACAAGTTAAGCAGTAGTTAGCTCTGTATAAACAGTGTGAAACTGCATGGTATATAAGTTGTTTATGCTATAAAGGAAAAGTGTAAAAAGAGCAGGTGCTGGAACAAAAGTGGGGGAGCCCTGTTAGCCCACACTTCACTGCAGATGGGGCTGTGCAGAGTGCTGTCCACCAAGGAGGAGTCCATCTGATATCATCACTTGGGAACTCACAGCATCAGAATCAGCATAAGATACCATTTAGTTCATTTGTTAACATCTTTTAATTGTTCTTTTTGTGTCAATAAACAATGTTTTATGCTCACATTCTGGATGAGAGGTGTAGTTTCCATGAACCCTCTTGGATTCAGAGTCAGAGGGAAGAGCAACTCTTACCACTGGCAATATAATGCTCACCATTTCAAAGACTAAGTAGGCCAGAAAGTCAGCTTGCAAAGTCAGGTAAAAGAGAGATTACCTACTTCAACCCACCCTGGCTCACTGGAAAAAAAACCATTTCTTTTCCACATAAATGGGGAAGGCAGAGATACTGTTTCTGCAGTCTTCCATTGCCTGCCCAGTATTTCTAAAGAACAAAGCCTTCAGGTACCAAAGAGTATTAAGAAGCCTAAAAATATAGAGAAAGATTAAAAAACCCAAACAACCCAAACCTATAATTAAACCTTTCCCTGAGACAGCATAGTATTTTTTGAAGTGGATAGAACTGCAAAAATCAATGTCTCAGGTAGATAGGAGAAACAATGCTGGTTCTTCCACCGAGCACTACCAGTGAGGCTGGTGGGAGGTGTGGGCACAGCTCAGCCACACATCAAAGGGGAAGTACTGCCACAGCCTGCAAACAAAAGCTCTTTTCTTCTTAAGACATCAGTGACTCAGGATAACAAGCTCAAGTATAATTTTCCAAACTAATGAGAAGCTGGGTTCTAAAATATCTAGTCCATCTCAGCCCTACTGAGGGTTAGGAATCTACTGAGAAATCTCTTTTCATCTCTTCTGTCAGAGAGACACAACAGTCAATAAACCACATGCTCTCACTTCTGTGACATAAACACAGTAGCTTGGCTCCATGGAGGCCTATTTTGACTATGACTACATCAGTTCCTCAGATGTATTGCACTGGATTGTCAATTGTAAATGGTCATATGAAGTTGAGGCACCCTGATGTGTCACAGAGCTCTTAGAGCACTCCAGAGACTCACTTTGTGGCAGAATAATTACATTTAACTTCTCAGAAAGTATGATCAAGGATGAACTATGAGAATAAAGAGAAATGGGTCACTGTTAACCAGGGGCAGATGCCTTCTAATACTTTCAGAAGGCACAGTTACAAAAAAAAAAAGAGAGGATCAGAGATAGAAACTGGGGAATCATATCCAGTCTTCAGAGACAACAGCAGAGAGATAAAAGATCAGGCTAAGGAAGAAAGAAAAGAGACATCCAAGTTACCCAAGAGGAAAGATTCTTAGGAATGTAGAGCTATTCAATCTTGAGATCAAACCACAAAATATCCAAAGGATATCATTGGGAGATATGAGCAGAACTGAAGAACAGAAGGTACCTTAAAACAATGACTAAATGTTGCTATTTATTCGGTGTCTTTCCACCTCATTCAGTGGAAAAGTTAATGCCTTTTAGGATCACTGCTATTTTACTATTTTGTTTATTGTCTGTAGAGAAATGTCTTGTTCCCTTTTTTCTCCCATGCCTTTCACTCATTTCCCTTTTATCTGCAATGCTGTTTCTGTGGTAATTACATCATCATTACTACCTATGATGTCAAGTTAAGGGAAATGTTTCTGGGATCACTGTGGGTGTTTAAGATTAGATGTGGAAGTTAAGATTCCGGTAGCACCAGCAGAAAGAAATGAGTGCCTTGAGGGAGTCATTCCTCTTATTGTAAGGCAGTTGTATAAGACAGGGATAACATCTTTTGCAGTTACCTTTCTCCCCCCTTTGCCTACAGGGAATCCAAGCTCAGGCAGCTGGTTTAGACAAGACATTGAGTTTTAGATCAAATGAATGAATTCCACCGTGATACTGCACAAGGTTCACTGACTGATGAAAAAAGGCCTGTAAATTGTGCTTATAAACAGTTCAGATTTGCTATGCATTAGAGGCATACTCATATGGAAGTTTAGATTTTAGGCAATCTTTGGTCCACATAAAAATCTCAGGAGGGCCAGAACCCAGTTGGCATATTGACACACCTGGTAGGGAAAAAATATTCAGAGTCCTGGAAGAAAGATCGTTGAACATGGCTGAGAAAAATACTTCCAGCTAACAGTCTCAACCTTGTGACAAGCTGGCTGAAGGCATCAGTGTGGAATATTACTTCGAAGGCATGGTTTGGCTTATCATACAGTGCTGCTTGAATTCATTTCCTCTCAGAGATCCTTGGATTGCCATAGAGGATCTATTTCTCCAGTGTTCCCCAAACCCAAAATTCGCGGCTGCTTGCCACAAGGTAGGACTGAGCCTGCATACTTGTGTGGCTAACAGATACTGCAAATAAGCCCCTAGACTCTGAGATTAGGTTTTCTTAAGAAATGCTTGCCTCTGTTGACAAAAAATATGTTACTGGTCTAAGAACTATAAGGCAATTTGGTATCATATTAGCAGATAATAAAGACAAAATCTAAACACTGTTCATTTGTGTGGAAGCTCTGTCATTTGATTTTAAAAAAATCAATTAAAACATGAGTAGTGAGTTTAAACATAATCAAAAGGCAAAGGAGAGGACTTAGCTACTGCACTCCTCCTGGGAGTACAGATAAGGACAGTTTTCTTGGCTGTTCAAGTTGGATTAAAGTCCAAGAAGATATTTCCTGAAAAATCCCAAAGTCAATAAATTTATTATTGGCCTGTGTATATTAGGTCAATTACCTAGACAAATAGAAGAAGTGTCTCAAAGACACATAAATAATTAGAAAGTAGTCAGAATTCTTGATTATTGAAAAAGAGAGCATGCTGGTGCTTTTTCATCTGTAAACAAATTCTGCAGTAAATGCAAAATAATTCTGAACGATCTTGTTATGTGAGTGGTTTGCATAGTGCCTCTATCCTGACTGATGGAAAAGCCTTAGCATACAAAGGGTAGACATGGATTTCATTTTATTTTTGCTTGAAAATGCCATATTTTGTCTCTAACCTCCTTAGAATTCTTACAACTTCAAAATAAATGAAATACAATTTTGGACACAAATATATGAATTTAAAATACATTACTGCAGCATCATCTGTAATCATCTGATATGGAAACTTTCCTCATGAAAAACAGGGATGAGGAGGAGGGAAGAATAAAGGATTTCAGAAGGACCATGAGCCGTAAACCTTTAGACTTTAAACACATACATAAGAAATCGGGACTGGACATAAAGATAACATATAGTATAAAATCCTATAGTTAAAAATAATCCAATCTATTTTTATATGTGTATTAAACACAAATCACCAAAAAAGCACACTGTCCTTTCAGGAAATCAGACAATCCAACTTGTTTCAGTCTCAAAGGAGTTACTCCCAAGATGAACCACTCTTCTATGCAACCTATATATAGCAATACACATATAAAGAAGAACAGTTCGTTAATCATTGTGCTCATTAATAAGCTTATTTTCTGATTTTACCTGACATCAGTAAAAACATTCTGTTCCAGCTACCTGATGCCTGCCTGGGCTAGTTAAACTACATATGCTATTTGTTTAAAGAAAACAAGGCAGAAGATAATTGCCTCTATTTCTTCTGTTTCTGCAAGTCAAATAAAAACTGAGCTTGATAAAATTAGTAAATAGAAAGTACTGGTGTTAATATAGTATAAAAAAAAGGAAGGAAAAACTGCAAAATATTCTAGAAAAAGCTTGTCTTTGAAAAAGAGAGCTATAGTGTCATAACCTTATATAAACCTCAGAGGCTATCAGCACATAAGCTGCTCAAAATTAAATTCAGTAGCACATCTTCCACCATATGCCCATGGTAACAATCAGTCCTGAAAAGTAGCAGTGTAGCATGGAAGAACTTCACTGGTTTATGTTTCAGAGCCAGAAGCTCTGGAAAAATCCAAACTCAGGCCACACTGTTGTTTTAAGTCTTCGATAGACAATAGATGAAGTGTGAATCTATGTCCTTCCCAAATGCAAGGGTTAATGGAGCCCTTTCCCCATGGGAAGGCCTCACAATTGCTCTCCTGTCAACAGTAATGGGAAACCCTGCAAGGATTTCCCTTATCTCTGAGCAGGGTGCCTCTGGGCTTCCTCACAGCTCCATGAGTATGATTCATCATGGACTATGGTTTAGTGCCACCTGCTAACACTAATGAAGAGGGGAAAAAACCCTCAAGGTTTCAAGATGCTTTCCCATAGTTTCTTCTCTATCAATTCTCATTTACTATCCATGAGCTGGTCACTAGCTCTTGAGCTCTATCTGCCTGAGCCACAGAGAAATCTGGTGGCTTGTTACACTTTCAAAGAGCATACAAGCAAGAGTAGGAAAACCCTTGCCCTCTAGAGATAATAAAGGTAAAATAGCAATACAATTTTCTGAAATGGAATAAAATAAGAGACCTCTGTGTAATACACTCTTCCTGTTGATGGACTGGTTGAACAAGAACATCCCATAATTGTAGGTCTTTTCCTGCTCACAATTCTGTAAGATTACAATTTTTGCAAAAGCGTCCATTAACTGAGATTGCTTGATAGGTAGTTTCAGGAAGATAGAGTGAATAGCTGATCTGGGAACTACCTATAGCAGCTATTCAGTCATTTGGATGTCACACAGCTTGCTCTTTGAGCTGAAGTGAGCAGTCAGGTGCCCCAAGCATTTCATGCAGTGCTGCCCTGTACAAGCACCAACTACTAGAAATTATTTCTGGAAAGTGGAAATTCAGTGGTGTGTGATTTATCTTCCCTTATCACAGAGTGATCTGTGAATCCTCTTCCTCACACCGATACTTGTCCCAGCCTAGGCTGAGCACAGTGACAAGGTAGAAATTAGGCCAGGCTCTTGGGAACCTGGTGTGAGTAACACTGGCTTTCCAAAGACCCCCTGAAAATATCCACCTTTAGAAAGATAGATCATACAGTTTAAAGAAGCCTTCTTGGATCTAGCAGTCTCTAAGTGACCATATCTGGCTGCTTTCTAATTAGCATTGGAGTGTCAGTGCCCACAGCGCCTACTCTCTGCATACTGTTATGCACATGGCCTTGACTCTAATATGTGCCAATCAGTTCTCTGAGTAGAGAAAAATGGGAAAGATGCTATGTCACACACTCAAAGGAAATATGGTCTCCAGTTGCCCAGCTCCTGAACTTTTCTACTAGATTCCAAGACCTTGTACAGCCTTCCATGGCCTCTTACCACTTACTTCCTTCCACTGTCTGGGAACAGACACCTTGTAGTTGTATAGATACACAACATTAATATTGTATCACCTGAAATGGGTAACCTACACCCCCAAGGTGGCCAAGAAACCATTAAGTGGGACTGATGATTGGCAGGCACTGACTAGGAAGACCTGCATTTTCTTACAGGGTGGACAGGCTCTGGAGATGAAAGCCAGCAAGACACCGTGCAGCAGTTGAACTTCCCATGGAGTGCGTAAGAACATGTTTACAAGTGCGACCCCCATGGTGATAGCCTTTGAGAACTATGGAGAGCCATGGAAATCCACTTTGGTGCAGTCACATTTATATCATTTTTGGAGTAGAAGCCTTGAAGAAAACTGGAATCCTGCCTGGATGTCACCTTTTAGAGTGCTAGTTGGCATAGAAGTAACACCAAGAGCAAGCTAATAACTTGGGCTAGTTCCCTGGGCTCCTTTAGTGAGCCAAGAAGACTCTTTCAGTGTGCTGTCACATACTATCCCATTTTACACTCCCTTGCCATAATCCAGAAGGAGTATGCCCCATCTTGGCCCATGGTAGCTACTGCAAGGCTGTTCCCGAATTTCTTTTCCACAATGTCTAGAACCAGTATAAACTTACTGAGTTCCATCTTTTCATGCTTCTTAGCTTGAGGAGATTGTTTCTCTATTGTGTCTATAGAGTTGAATAGCAATTTGGGATAAACTGGAAAAGTTGGGGTTTTGCAATAGATACATCAGAAAACATCAACCATCCTAGTAACCTTTTCTTGCTCAGTAATTTCAACTTTGTCGAATGTGAGCAACAAGAACTGTACATACATGAAATTTCTGCAGCACCTAGCACATTGCAGATATCAACCTTTATACATACAAAGATTTTAAGATTTTTACCTTGTCCCTTTCAGAGTATTTGTCATAAAGGACAAGAAGTGGGAATAGAAGGAAAATATCAGTCTTTCAGAAGTAGTGCAGAAATGATGGAATTATTAGGGATTTTGTATTAAAATTCTATATTTTAAAGTATTCTCATTCTTCAGAATTCTGCCAACTTTATCTTCTCAGGACACTAAAAATGTAAGAAGAAACTTTGTCTTCTCTCCTCAAACCTATAGAAGACACACTATCTCTTTACAGCTTTCTTTTTAAAGTGATTAAGAACCCTCTAAACTAACAATACAGGTTTTCCACAATCATCACACTGACCACTAGCAAAGCCCAGTGTCATCCTGTGTTCATTTCCAGTTCATAATTTGTCATTTTCCTGGCCTGGTTAAATAAAAATCCTCATCCTGAAAGACACAGACTACTTAGAGTACACCAAACTATCAGTGTCAGACAAGTGCAATCTGATAGAGCCTGAGGACCTAGAGAACAGAGAGACATCATTGTACAGCTAAATACCACAAAGCAAAATCCTCTGAAAAGCAAAGATGTTTTACACCTCTTTCAGTAATTTTTCATTTTATATATTTATAGTGCGTTCTTATCTCAGTAACCACAAAAGGAATTATAATTTCTAAAGCTTTTTATGATCAGAGCAACTATTCTTTCCTTAGACAAAGTATTAAATAATTACAGCTGTCACTCTACTTTCACATACATTGAATTCACCTCTGTAACAGCGATTAATTTTACTCAATATTGAATTTGCTGTCATTTCCACACGTCATTCCAAAAGGAGGCTGTCAGTTTTAAGTAAATTACCTGAGATAATAAATCACAGCACTTAGTCCCAATGCCACTGAACTGGAAACCACAGAATAAGCTGTTGCAGAACTGTCAAACAAGCTTTATATGTTAAAAAAAACCCCAACTGTGCACCATTCTCTAAACTGCTGTCAACAAGCTGTGCCTTCCTATCATCTGATATTCACAGGGCAAAGTCACAGTTCTTTTGAAGCAGAACATTTCTTCCAGTGTGTAGGACAGCCAGCAGGCTTGAGATGCGAGTTCAAATAATGCTCTGCTACTGACTTCCTATATCAATTTGAGCCAATTTCTTGTGGTGGAATTCAGCTTCAGGAACACGTTTGTGTCTCTGCAACTCAAGTGGCTGTGCATGAGACTCCAGAGAGCAAGACAGCTAGGCAGACCAAGATGTGAGACAAATGACCTTTTAGCTCTGATGGCCATTTTGAGTTCACCTCCACTGAATTTAATGGGAGCTTAGACAATTCTAGTGAAAGCCACCACAATGTGGAAATCTAAATTTATAGGTCTAAGTCTGGAGATGAGTCTAAATCTGAGAACTTGCTGTCAGATAAACAGGACATCTAAATAAGCTAACAACTTTACTTGGCTGAGATTAGTTGCCTACCTGTGAAAATGAAGGTATTAGTGATTTTCTGACACCTAAGGACAAATACATTACAGATAAAACAGAAAGGAACAAAATCACTTTACTAATAGAAGTGAGGAAGAAGAAGGACTTTGCAATATCTATGAGGAGGCCATGAAAAAGAATAGAGCTGGGCTCTTCACAGTGCTGCATGGTGGGAGGATGAGATACAATAATCAGTCGAAAAAAAGGACTCTCAATCTGGTTATGCAGAGAAGGTTTTTCACCATGAGGATAGTGAAGCAGTGGAAGAGGTTGTCCAGAGAGGTTGTGCCATCTCTGCCCTTAAGCATTTTCAAGAACAGGTGGAATAAAGCTCTGAGCAGCCAGCTCTGCCCTCATGGCTGACCACCTCATGCTACAGGTTGGACTAGAGGCCTCCTGAGTTACCTTCCTACTGAATTATCCTGGCAGAGAAGTCTGTTGTGTCTCTTCTACTACAGAAATTCAGAATTTATTCTCTGCATTCTTTCTTCACATGAGAAAGGCTTCAGCTAGGCAGTATTCAAATATCAAAAAAGTTCAGTTACCTTCTTCTCTGCTGTTGCCTCTCCTCAAAAAAAAAAAAGGAAAAAGAAAATTAACCAAATTCCAAATTAGAAACATTCAGATTGGAAAAAGACCTTTAAAATCATGAAGTCCAACTGTAATGGAAAACCATGGGGGTGGGATGTGTAGTTTTAAGTACTGTGATCCACTGATGCTTCCCGGAAAGCACATCTTAGATGCCTTCGGACACTTCACATGTCAAAGCCTGGGAGAGGCAAGTTATCACTGCTGCCAGCATAGAAAAACAAGTATGCTGGTTTGGGCTAATGCTGAGTTAACATTCTTCACAGTGGCTAGAATGGGGCTATGTTTAGAATTTGTGCAGGGCACAGAGTTGATAATGCAGAGATGTTTTGGTTATTGCTGAGCAGAGCGTACACAGAGCCAAGGCCTTTGCTGCTTCTTGCCACGCTGGCAAGGAAGTTGTGGGTGCATGAGAGACTGAGAGGAGACACAGTAGGGACAGGTGACCCAAACTGACCAAAGGGATATTCCATAACATATAACATCATGCTCAGTATATAAGGTGGGAGGAAGAAGGAGGAAGGGGGGACATCTGGAGTGATGGTGTTTGTCTTCCCAAGGAACCGTTATCTCGGATGGGGCCCTGCTCTCCTGGAGATGGCTGAACACCTCCTGTCTGTGGGAAGCAGTGAATTAATTCTTTGTTTTGCTTTGCTTGTGTGT